>NW_004444166.1:978944-1001050 GCF_000243295.1 Trichechus manatus latirostris | reverse complement strand
ATCTTCATCTGTAAGTGCTTCAAGTCTTCTTCACTTTCAGCAAGCAAGGTTGTGTCATCTGCATATCACAGGTTGTTAATGAGTCTTCCTCCAATCCTGACGCGAATTCCTCTTCATATAGTCCAGTTTCTCTGATTATTTGCTCAGCATACAGATTGAATAAGTGTGGTGAAAGAATACAACTCTGATGCACACCTTTCCTGATTTTAAACCACTCAGTATCCCCTTGTTCTGTTGAATGACTGCGTGTTGGTCTATGTACACGTTCCTCATGAGCCCAATTAAGTGTTCTGGAATTCCTATCCTTCACAATGTTATCAATAATTTGTTGTGCTCCTCACAGTCAGATGCCTTTGCATAGTCAATAAAACAGAGGTAAACATCTTTCTGGTATTCTCTGCTTTCAGTCAAGATCCATCTGACATTAGCAATGATATCCCTCGTTTCACGTTCTCTTCTGAATCGGGCTTGAATTTCTGGCTGTTCCATGTTGATGTACTGCTGCAACAGCTTTTGAACTATCTTCATTAAAACTTTACTTGCATGTGATATTAAAGATATTGTTTGATAATTTCTGCTTTCCGTTGGATCATCTTTCTTTGGAGTGGGCACAAATATGGATCTCTTCCAGTTGGTTGGCAGGTAGCTGCCTTCCAAATTTCTTGACATAGAGGAGTGAGCACTTCCAGTGTTGCATCTGTTTATTGAAACATCTCAGTTGGTATTCGTCAATTCCTGGAGCCTTGCTTTTGCCAATGTCTTCAGTGTAGCTTGGACTTCATGATAGTGAACCAAATAGCATTGAATACATTATTTCTTCTTCATGTGGAAATAAGCCCTTGGAACAGTGCTTGTTACACAGAAGTTTTTCAGTAAATATTTATTGATTGGATTGGATAAATGAATGCAAACCAGATAGAGTATGGTACATAAAACACGAGCAAATATTTGTTAAAAATATTTTTAATCTCTGAGAAATCAAATACTAGGAGTCCCTGGGTGGTGCAAATGGTTAAGTGTTCTACTACTAGCCAAAAGTTTGGCAGTTTGAACCCATCCAGGCCTGCTGATCGGCTTCCAGAAGGTCACATCCTTGAAATCTCTATGGAGCAGTTTATTCCGCATGCATGTGGTCGCCATGCATTGGAATCAATTTGAGGGCAACTAACAACAACAACAGCAACAGGAGTTATTATTTCTAACTGGCTTTTCAATGATAATCAAGATTTAAATAGTGTTTAACTTTTTGAGAGAAAACAAATTGATACGATGGAAAGGAAAGGATTTTGGACTATGAATAAAGAGTCCTGAGTTTTAGTCTAGTCTCTGTCTGGCCCCATGGTCTTGGACAGATCGTTTAACTTGTCTGAACCTAGGTATCTTTATCTATGAAAGCAATCAAACAAACAAACAAAAAACCAGAGCAAACAATTATTAGTGTATTTCTGATTCTAAAACTCCAGTAAATTAACTAAGAT
This sequence comes from Trichechus manatus latirostris, assembly GCF_000243295.1. Lineage (NCBI taxonomy): Eukaryota > Metazoa > Chordata > Mammalia > Sirenia > Trichechidae > Trichechus > Trichechus manatus. Next base: position 999,572 of record NW_004444166.1, on the reverse strand, counting down.
TATACTTGATATAAACTATTCAGAATTCCTTTTCCAGATATAAATGTATTAATTAACTCATTGATTTACTTCTTCAGCAAGAATTTAAGAAGTCCACTCTATTATGGACACTCGTTTTAGATGATCTCTTCTAAATCTAAAATGGGATAAAGAGTGAGACACTGACTCCTTCGCACTCCACTGTACTCAAGTTTCTACAAGTCCTAAGGAACATATCAGCCCACTAGCTACTGTCGCTGCTGTCACTTTAACTAGGGGGAAGCCAGGTTAGACTGCCATACATAGCACAAGGTGCTCTGGTTTTGGGAAACAGGTGTGTTATATGCAGATCTGTGACACAGAAGGTCATGACAGGTATGTCAGTGTTCGCTGCAGCTGAGCCTACCAGTAAGTCAAATTGAAATCCATGTTAAATTGCTCGTTTAGTTTTATATAGCCAATCTGATTTTAATAACTGGCTGGAGTGCCAAAACATTAAAATACCATTATTTAAAAAAGTATACTTTTAGATGTCTTCTAAGTTGAAAGGTGGTTTGTTTCATTAGAATGAGACACTTTTGATAATAATTAATACTGAAATAGTAAAATACCTGAAGGGCCTGAGATCGAGAGCCTCCATTCTGTGTGATGCTGGGTGAGAGCCCGGAACGCTTTAGTTAGATTGAACCCTAAGGTCTCCTGCAGGTGCCAGGACCTATAGTTCTAATACTTCAGATTCCATTTAAATGCACATACCATGAAAAGCCAGAAGTAGGGGGAAATCAGGCACTTACAATGAACCTTTGTAAGTGTGGCTTTAAGAGAGAAAATAAAATTATCTCACACAGATTCGTCTACATTTATTCTCCTATGCATTTGTCATATAAAATGAACCTTTAAGTCCTTAAAACAAATGATTAGGAAATAATGAAGTTACATAGCTCAATAAGTTCACCCCCACTTCAGGATATAGCTGGAAGGTATCATGTATCATTGTCATTAATCACAAAGCTGACTTTACTGAATTCTGTGGTTTGCTCATAGGTCAGACTTGCCATTGGAGCTGGAATTTCTTCTCCAGTGCAGAAACATTCTATTTTATATTTAATAATGAGATAACCACGTGTAATATTAATAAAGCAATAAAGAGATGCTCTGAGAAATTAGATGAACCACTTCCTGGTACACTCAGACCCAAGCCATTTGGATGTACAGGTTTTCACTTACGGTGTTCCTATTTGTTATTTCAAAACTCCTCAGTCTCTGCAGTAGTACTGTAAAACACATTTATAATGAAATCCTGAGAAAGTAATTCATCAAATTGCAGTGTGAATTGGCACAGGTTTTATAGTAGTTTTATTGTAAAAGAAGCCCCAAAAAGCAAAATGAGTAGTATGTTACAAAAAACACGGAATTGGGTAGTATCAAAACACCTTTCCTGCTAAAGGAATCTCAAAGCTCTTTAAAAACAATGACTGGGGTGAGGGGAGGCATTGGCGAAGCAAATGAGAAGGACATTGTCTGGTGAGCTGTGGCTCGCCTCTCCGTCTCATAGTCAAAACAGCTCCACTGTGAGAGCCGCAGCCTGCTGGCGGGGGCACCAGGGTACAGATAAAACACAAGCATCTCTGAAACAGTTTGGTTTCTTTCTTATGTTTCATTATTTATTTAACAAATGTTCAAATGTAGACTACACATCCCTTGGCCACAATTTTCGTAGATTAGCTTTTAATTTTCAGCCAGTGGTCTTACCTACCGCTGGTCTTAATATAGAAAGTAAACAGTGATTCTGATTGGAATGAAATGTTATGGAAATATTTCATACTGGGATCACTTTCTGCAGATGTTTTCATTTTATTTTCTGTTTACTCAACCTTGCAGGGAAGCCAATATTAGTAACATACATGATATAATTCAAGGTTTTCTTTTTTTGACTGCAGAAATCATTTGAAAAGGTATCAAATTGCGCTAAAGATTATGTTTATATAGCAAAATTGCATAGCCAATTTGCACAGAATGAAGGGAAATCACTAGCTTATATGCTTCATGAGTTACTTGCATAACAACTGTCAATTTTTTTGGTGAAAATAATAGTATGACTGTATTTATGTGTATGGTTGCAAGGGAATTTAAAGTTAAGGACTAAATCTGGACTTATTTTAAATTTGGAGAGAACCAAAATTCCACCATTTGCAGAATAATCTCATTGAAAATGATACATGTTGTTGGCAGATTCATTAATGTTTACAGCTGTCATGTATAATATTTATTCATACTGTAATATTTCCTCAAATTTCAAAAGTATAACTTCTATAAAAAATAATATTTGATCCTCTACCAAAAAAGTACAAGTACAAAATACAATATCCCACAGGACACTATACCAGTGAGCTCAAATAGAGAGGAAAAAAAAATTAATGGCTTAGTAAGCAAAGGGAGTTTGGTTTAATTTATATATCTGATTTGAATAAAATCCTATCGTGGAGATATTTTTATGATTTTATGGAAATGAAATCTAAATAGTACATGCCACTGAGAATCTTTAAAATTAGCCTTTTCATTGTCATTTACATGAAATACTTAGCTAAGCCAATAAACTCTACAATAAGGAGAAACTATTGTGTGTGTGTGTGTGAGAGAGAGAGAGACAGACTGCACAAATCCATCTAAAAACACAGGAAAAAACATTTTTGTTTAAAAGAGACACTTGAAATATATTCCTTCTAAGTATCAATGTTTCCAAGTTAAAAAAAAAAAAGCAAATGATATGAAACATTTTATGTTATTCTGGGCTGTATTTCCATACAGGTGTACAGCTAATATATTTTTGTGATAATATTGATAAAAATATATTTTATTTGCTCAGACAATATAGAAGGCAAATATTTCTTGTCTATTTATTGTCCACAAAGGATAATCAACATGGAGTAAGGACAATTATATGTAAAACTATCCTGTAATCTATTTGAAAAGCTGAGAATATTCGGACACTGCTTTCAAGCCTATTAAAATTTGAAGAAAACTAAGAACAAAATATATTTTTTCAGTAATTTGCTACAAGTATTAACATTCACCTAAATATTTCTTTTTGTCAAGATAAACAACTAAGAAGGTAATCACACAGAATTCATATTGACTTTTTAAGGATTACTTATTATTAATCCCACTATTTAAACTGATTTACAAAGACTTTTTCACAAACGTGTTAAAAAACAATAATATAAAAGCAAGATTATTTCAGAATTCTCTGATTGTTAGAGAGATAAGAGGTGAGAATTTTTCTTTTATACTGTGTCTTTAACAGAATTCCCTACTACCTTAAAAAAAAAAAAAAGATAATATTCAGGTGGATTTTACTTTGGAGTTCAGATGCCTTTCTCCTTCTAAATACTTAAAGTAAAAAACTACATGAAACACAAGCAAATAAAAAATGTTCCTTCTGAATTCTTCTTTTAGATTACTGTTTCTTTACAAATTTCACAACATCCATCGTTTTCAAAGCACTTTTATAGTATTGTGATTAAGTGTACAATTTTTAAGTGTTATTTTCACATTTTTTCAACAGAAGCACTCAAAGGCAAATAGGAAGCTAAGTAATTATCAATAGCCTACACCCATAACAATATAGTGATTATTCCAACTCTCTTTGTTTTTCCCCTAGTCAATATCTTTCTGAAGCTCTAGTTCAGCTATGTACAGAAAAAACGCATGTCATGTCTTTCTCCATTAGCAAACACTGCAAAAAAAAGGGTTACAGTTTATCTTTGTGAAGATTTCTCTTAGGAGCTTTTTAAAAAGTGTGAGCATAGGCAGAAATGCATATAGCTATGATGTCTCCTTTCATATTTGTAGCAAGATTCTTTTTAATGTACCTATTAGTGGGAGCTAAACAGTGTGAATGTTGAAAGGAAGTGGCATGCAATTGATGTATAGTGCAACAGTCAATGGAATGTGGAGCTCATTAAATAGAATACATTTTATATAGCATCTTGAATTGCAGAGAGTTCTGAAACCTTACTGCTTACATATTTCCAACTTACATATTTCCAATGTAACTATGCTCGTTAAAAATAATTAAATCTAAACATGCTACATCTCTACTCTCCTTCACATAACTCATTAAAATGCAGGCAAATTGAAACTTTGAATTCAGCCTCAACACAATATGATGATTTTATTTAAGGGAGAAATTTGATTTTAAATAGTTACAAATTGTAGTAGTTTTTAATAAGTGCAAATGATCTCCTGAGAGATGTGATTTACTGCAGATTCTGCGGCGCCAACAACATTGCTACCCAAACACAAAGAGGGCTGATGATTCTTGGTGGTTTCAGACATAAAATTTCTAGGGGAAGTGGTCTCATAGGCACAGGTTTAGATGTCTACGGAGTCTAAACTGACTTTGTCTCCAACAGTTGCTACATTTGTTTTTGCATTTAACAGTGTGGCCATGTTAATCTATAAATTCATCCACTATTTAACTATTCATGGATCCTCTATCATGCTTCCATGTAATCCAGTCCAGAACCAATCCAGTCTAGAACACTCCCTGAAATTATAACCCTGTTACCTGATTTCAGTCTTAAAGGAGAAAAAACAATCCAGAAATAGATGTGATTTTTAAGCAACCATTGTAATGAACACATAAAATGAACTAGGGATTATTATATAAATTAATGTTTTTTTTTAACATTCAAAAATAAAGCTACAGGAAACAAAACAGAAAAGTAAACATAGTGCAACAAAATTCATTGTGAGATGTATCACCATAGGGAAATCATAATAATCAAATAAGAAGGTGCAAAGTTTCTGATAATCCATTCACTCAGTGATGTATGTCTGAAATTTAGTTCTATAGTATCAATTTAATAGGTTCAACAAACAAAAAAACTTGCAGGATGTAGTAGCTGATTCCCGATCCCACAGCTCAGAGACCAGGCTTTTGTAAAACTTGGAGAAGGAAACCCTCTGTGGGTTTATGCAGCATTGAGGGGCTTGTAATGCTGTCTTGAAAGGAATTTTGAAACTACCATTTGCATACCAAGAAATGCAGAGAATGTTCTCTCTAAAATAGGTGTAGAAATGTATTGGAGCCGACAGCTGTGCAGGCCGCCAGCTTGAGGAAAGCAATTCTTCCCTGGAGCTAAACCTACATTGTTGCTGCTTCTGGGAGAAAATGAGAACAAGGGATAAAAGAGGTACTAGCATACCTGATCTGCAAGGAGTGAGCTCTTGTTAGGGCTCAAGGGAGAATAAAATTTACTATGTTGTTTTTTATTTGTCTGTTCCTAATCCCTGTAACCTAGGTAAATTAGGAATATGGAGTCAATTTATTTTATTTCTATTATCTCATCCACATGTACCACATAATTCTCCTTTCTAATAATTATTATGGTTAAAAGAAAGGAAAAGATATTTTGGCTATAAAGTAGCACAGGTAAAACAACCAGTTTGGGAAGAAATCATTTTTTGACATGGGAAGGGAGGTTGACAGTGTGTTGAAAATATGAATAATTTGCATCAGAGTTTATTGAACTATAAACTCCAACATCTGACATCATTCAAGAAAATTCCAGGGGGGAAAAAAAACTATTCTCTTTTTTGAATCAAGCAGAATAATCTGGATGTTGACAAATGCCAATGGCCTTGAGTGCTAGACTATGACTTTTTAGTGAAAATTACTATTGTTTTTGAAAAATTATAGACCCTAGCAACCATACAGAAAAATAGCAAGGACTAATAGATGTTAGCCACAGGCTGGGCACTATATTAGTTACTTTCTAACATTACTTTTTAAATGTTCATAACAACTCTTTGAGGTAGCTAATATATATTATCTGCATTTTACAGATAAAGAAACTGCATTGTACAGATAAAAGTGAAGTAACTTCCAAGTGGCCTTACAGCAACTATATGACACCAATATCTGTGATATTTCAAATGACAGAGAACTATCACCAGATTATACATCAGGTTAAAATAAACCAATAAAAAGACTTGCTGGGGTTTAAATATTCTAACTATAATAGGAGGGAGAAGGCAGGTATCTCCTTATTAAAATGCAAGCAAAGACTAGAAAGAAATGCAATAGGAAAGTAATGCAATTAGTTCAGTATTTTTCAGCAACATTAGATTAAACTTGCAAGAGCCATCAAAAAAATTTTTCTTAGTTAAAATAAAAATTATATTTATTGGAACGTGAAATAAAATGACATCAAATAAAAGTCAACAAGTATGTTGCGATAAAGCTATAAATGTAGATGGGTATAAAACATGTATGACAAAGCTCAGGTTGTGAACGTTAAGCAATTACATTGTAAAGCACTGCAAATATCAACAGTACTTCATAAATTCGCAAAACATCCCAGGGAGAAATACAAGATGCAATCAACAGCTGATAATGAGTGAGAGAGAGAGAAGATACGAAAGTGATGTGTGTGTACACACACACATGCCATGTGACTAGGGTGCTTTTAGTGAAAACGAAAACCTAAACCCTCAATAAAGGCAGAGAAACACACCAGAATTAATGGATAATAATAAAAAATAATCTGTAGAAAGGCAGCTGCATAATGTAAACTAATGGAATACAGTGTTCTTTAGTGGCTGTAGGGAAGTACTTGGGAGACATTAGACATAGATAGCATAACTGAGAAATGATCTTTTATTAAAACAATGAGGAAGTATACATGAAGCCTTTTAATTGTGCACATTAACCACACAGTTTTATTTCCTTTGCTTAATTTTAATAAACTAGCAGCAACACTAGCAACCATAGAACTGATTTAAAAAATATTATGAGTATACTTTTGGTGGCCACTGCTAAACTGAAATGATTCAAAAAGCTTAGGAGGCAAATACAAGTAAGTATAGAAAGGTAGTTTTTAAAAGCTCAGTTCATGTCTATATGTGCAAAATAAATTAACTGTGATTCATCCTATTGATTTTCTAGACCTGTCTTAATACACAGACCAGTGCTCTTAAGACCCATTCCGTTAAAATGATTACTACCAATCAGGAGTTTCGCAAAAAAAAAAAAAAAAAACCGACCTTGTTTCCATAGAGTCAATTCCAACTCCTAGCAACCCCATAGGACAGAACAGAATTGCCCCATAGGTTTTCCAAAGAGCAGCTGGTAGATTCAAACTGTTGATCTTTGGTTAGCAGCCCAAAGCACTTAACCACTCTGCAACCAGGCCTCCAAAACTATATATATATGGTTATATATAGATACATCTGAGCATCCACTTCTGTAATTATCAAAAAAGCTCATAATTAAATGGAATTCGCCAGCTTGTGTTAAGTCAACAGGAGCTGTGTTTGTTCTCTAACATCCAAGAGAAGCCAGCCAAATACTTTTACTTTGATGCTAGCTACGAAAAGAGATCATTAATAAACTGACTTGTAGAGCATGTTAAAAACAATGATCACAAAAAATCCTCAGGTCTCTATTTCTTGCCACTTGATTATGTTTAATCATGAAAATGATAGTAAACAATGATGATTTTATGAAAATTCAAAATTCACTAATTGTTTTCCACAGCTATTATAAATATGACACAAAGCTTTGTGTGGATATACATATTATATTACAAATTTTGTATAAAATATTATTTGCCTCATTTGTCATAGTGATTGCACATTGCCAATTAGTTTTCAAGAATCTGTTTTGATTGTATGAAGATGCTGTGAACCATAAAACTAACCTTTATGGATTTTTTTCAGTTGGCATATCATCATTCCTCTTAATATTTCACATATTGCACAAAATCAAATCAAATAATATCAAGAAGAGTTCAATGGAATATGGTTGCATAACATCTCAAGAGGCAGTGCTTTATAGAGCAAAGAATATGGGCTTTAGACTGATTGAACTTATGTTCAGAGATTAGATCCACGGTTTGGAGATCTTGAGCAAGGCAGTTAACCTCTGAACCTCAGTTTAATCAGGCATAAATAGGAAAATATCACTTCCTTTACTGAAAATAAGATTAAAACACATATTATGTGTATTTCTTTCATTCAGCATTCAATGAATAGTGATTGAACACCTAGTATGCGTGGACACCACTTTAGATGCTGGATGACACAATCTCAAACAAGGCAAAGCCCACCTTGTGGAGCTTCTATTCTAATGAGGAGGCCAAGAAGGGGGAAAGCATATAAACACACACACACACACACACACACACACACACCCCTCTATAGTACTTATATCTATCTAGATATCTATCTACACCCAATCAAACCAAACCAGTTGCCACTGAGTTGATTCCAACTCATGGCAACCCATGTGTTACAGAAAATAACTGCTGCATAGGGTTTTAGATGTAGTCTCTATGGAAGCAGATAGCCAGGCTTTTCTTCCACATGCTGCTGGGTAGATTTGAACTACCAACCTTTAGGTTAGTAGCCAATTGCAAACTGCTTGTGCCACCCAAGCACCTCTTCTACCTACACACACATTCAATAATGGTACAGTGCTGGGGACAAATGCAATGAAGGGGGCAGTAGTGGGGTGAGAGATATTATATAATGTGTTTAGATTCTCTACAAATATCAGTACATCTTTGTTTCTTTTTTTATCCCAGCCTTTTGATCTTCCTCTTCCAAAACTCATAATTATGATTAAAGACACACACACACAAACACACCAATACTGTTTTGGTAATGAGGCAAACTGCATGCTTGTTGTGACTATGTCAGTGAGTAGCCCTGTGCTCAAGAATATTTTTCTAAGGCTATTTTTTTTCCCTTCTGTATGGACATTTTATTCATTATTGTTCAAGTATGTTGAGGTGGAAGGTACGCTGTGTCTTTGTATCCTCTGTGCCCCATTTACTCCATTGGTCGCCCAGGATTTTGGAGTGCACGTGAATGTGCTGTATCTAGTGCATACTGTATATGGCTTCATTAAATTTTGCACAATAAAACAAAAGTACACAGAAAACGCTGGGAGAATTAACTTTTACTTCTCAAACGGTTTTTCCTGATCAACTAACATCTTGTTCTTTGTCTTAGACTGTGGTTCTTAGCTTCTCTTCACCAACAAGGTCCTCTCCTTTTTTTTTTTTTTTTTTTTTGCCGAAACACCACATGGTTTTAAGGATTTGGTTGGTCAAATAAATTTCATTATTAATCGTTTGTCATTGTTTCCTTAAAATTGACATGCTTATATATGTCAATCAGTTTCTAACCACCTGAGTTTGCCAATGTTTTAAGTCAATATTGAATTGATAAAATTCCAGACAAAATCAAAATAACGTATTGTTTTAAGCTTCATTGCTGTGAAGATTGAATTTTATGTATATACATACATACACACAAATATATATATATATATATATATATATGCACATATACATATACAATTTTGAACAGAGCTGGGCATATAGTAAGTGTGCAATAAATTGTAATTAATGGCCAGCTTTTCTTCTCTAATACGAGCTCTTGCAATAGTTTTCCAACTTGGCTTTCTTTCTCCCAACTCACTTAGTTCTATTCTATCCTCTGGCTGTCAGGGAGAAATCCTTCTAAAATATAAATGTGGACATATCACTCCTTTTCATGTTTATCACCTGATCATGAAACACAAAGTTCTCTGTGACAGGGTCACCTCCAGATGAAGCTGTTCCCATTCATCTCTGGGGATTCTCAGTGTCCTTTTGTTGCCCCTCAGTAGCATTGTTTTACAAGTTATCATTTTTCATTTTTTGTTTCCCTCATTCATTGTCAACTGCTCAGAACAGGGAACATATGTTATTCATCTTTTGGCACCTAGGAGATGTTAAGTAAATGTTTGGTAAATGAATGGACAGTTGATGGCAGTTAGACTAATAAAACATGCTAATTGCTAGTTACAGAGCAGATGTGAATCTTTTTTTTTTTTTAATTTGCTTTTAATAATCTGTTAGGTTGAAAATTTCTTTAGTTAGGCGTAAATCCACATGTTCAAACAACATATTCTTCTGACATACTTCAGTGGTTTAGAATGATTTTGTTCTTAAGACACTATCAGCCAGGAAGTCTTTACTAGTAACTGACCATCCCCAAACACACTTTGCTTACGCTCTCCCCCACTATTTCACTTATATGCTTCCTTACCTTCCACACCTGGAAGGATGTAGTAGACATATGTGAATATATACCACTCAAATCCATCTTCAGGCAAGGACTTACTGCCTAGCTGTGTGGACTTGGTCAGCAGATAGCCTCCAGGGCTTCTACAAGATCAGCCTCAGCTTCAGAAGGCCTCAGCTTCAGAAACTAAGATCAAATCTGCCCCACCCCTGGTGGCCAATTGAGGAAGGATCTAACCATCCAACCATTTTGGCCTGATGTGGGACACTCTGAAGAGTGATACTGTCCCCATATGTCCTTCTGAGTTGACTAAGACTTTGTCAGACCCAATCCTGTCTGCTCCACCTCCCCTTCCCAAGTGTTGGTTGTAAATAAACATCTTGAACCCAAACTCCATCTCCACATCTACTTCTAGTGAACCCCAACTTGCAACAAATGGTCTCCCTTATGTTCTCTCCTGATAGCATAATCCATTAGTTCATGATCAACTCATGTTTTCCAGATCTTTCACTGATGTGACAGAAATTAAATTTACCCTACTCTACCTTTACAAGCATTTACTACCTTAGCAATTCATTTTGAGAAACATTTTCTTCTATCGCTATATAACTTTTGTGTGTGTATGTTTTTCTTATCCATTGAAGCCGTTCAATTAACTTTTTCAAATCAGGAGCCATCTCATACAATTTCCTCTATCCGTGGCAGGTAGCAGTACAATGCTTATAAGAAAGAATTACTTAATAAATATTTACTCAGTGGGAAGTAACATATTTTAAACAATACATACAGTGATTATTTCTTTTTTCTTTTTTTTACATTTCTCTAAGCCACATTCAAGACAAATTGGTTAATCTTAACTTGGAAAGGAAATAGAACAACTTCCTTTGTACATTTTTTGAATATCTATCATTTGTGTACTGCACCTTTCTACAAGTTCTGAAAAGCAAAACATCTAGAGTTTAGGGAAGAAATAGACTAAATCATTCTTGGTTAAATGTCTGCATATAAATTGAGGCATAATTTTTAAAATCCCACAGCCAGAGTTAAGATGAAATGCTAATTAATATAAAGGCAGCACTGGATAATGTAGTAAAATGAAGTCTAAATAAGGCACTAACAAACACATCAATATCTTTATATTTGACACAATCTATTCTGTTTAGGTGTGATGTAGCAAGTTAAAATTGGGGCTTTAGGAAACACAAAGTATGTTTTAAGTAGCAAGATCAAGATATTTCAGGTGGCTAAAAAGGAGCCCTGGTGGCACAGTGGTTGAGAAGTTGGCTGCTAACCAAAAGGACAGCAGGTCAAATCCACCAGCCTCTCCCTGGAAACCCTATGGGGCAGTTCTACTCTGTCCTATAAGATTGCTATGTGTCGAAATTGACTCGATGGCGATGGGTTTAATTATCATAAACAATAAATGTATACTTTATTCACAAGGATAAATCTTCCCCTCAAGAGATGGGAATGTCCACTAATTATATATAAACAGAAATTAGCACGGTTTGTTTTTCTTTCGAAAGGCTGGCAAAATATTTGTTGTAATGTTGATTCTCACTCAATTACTTGAAAGCTTTAAGTCAAATCTAGGAATTTTGATGTAAGTTGGCAAAACATAGATTTAAACCTTAAGACAAAAAAAAATAACAACAATAACAACAAAAAGTGTGCAAGAATCCTGGCTTTTACTTCTACATGATATTAAATTGGCTTTCTCTTAAAACTAAAATAAATGTGTGTTCCCAGAAACGGAAGCCTACTTCAACTTCAACATGTGTCCTTGTGTTGATTAGAATAAACTATGCTCCAGCTGTGGGGAGCTTCTTTTATGCCTTTCAGTGTTGAAACACACACGCTCTCTCTTTCACACACACTCTTTGTCCTTGAAACTCTTAGTAACTCTGCCTCTGATTGCACGTTGTTTGAGGAAATATGAAGTTTTTATTTAACTGTCCCTTCTTTCTTTATTGCTACTTAGAATAGTGTAATATTTGTATAAAACTTTCTTCCCTTTCAGATTAGGGAACTACTGTGTAATTTTAATCTTTTGGTTACCACTTTCTTGCATGGTAAAATTGACTTTTGTCAGAAATATATAGTTTGCAGATAACCCATGCGTTCATTCCTTTCTATATAATACTTTTACATAAAGGTAAGGTAAGCTTAAAAATGTGCTTAGTGGGGAAACTGATTAGCCGATGGCCTTTTTAGGGGAGAACTACATTTGAATTGGTAATCACATATGGACACAAGAAAAGTTTGGGCTGGAGTCTGAAAACTGCGATGAAAAGCCCACCTTTCCTTTGAACATATAGGAGAAGAATTTCTTTGTTCTCCCTTGACACTTTGTCTTTGGAAAAGGAGCAGAGGTCTAGGAATAGGCTAAAAGAATAAATAAATATATCTGATGTATTATTCTATGTAAGAGACTCTCAAAAGATGATATTTGTTGTTATCTTCACAAACAGTATACCACGTTTTCTAAAATACGATTACATTGTAGTCCAAGGGAAGAGGAATTTCCCCTGAGATAAGACCAAACACACTCTTTGAAAGTAATCCCTGGTATGAGGATTAGAAAGATAACTTGAAACTTCATTTCTTTTATCTTATCACATCTTTGCTCCCTCACAGGAGTGCAACTAATAAGTTCTGTTTAAAAGAACACCACAACAGAGCTGCACAAACTGAAGTAAAATTTCTTCCCAACTTGTTATGATGGACAGAGGAGAGACTGTCCCTTACTAACTCTTGGAAAGTATATAATTTAGGAGACTGAAATGTCCCATTTTTAGATGATACGCTTAAACCTGGCAAGAGCAAGTCATTACAAATTTGAAGTGAGTATTTTCACTTTAGCAGAGCTAAATGACGCTCTTGTGTAAACTGCACCAAAAAAGCTACTACAATTGAACAACAGCAAGACTTTTTCAATATGCAAACGTTTGAGTACAAAAGACAATGGCCAAAGAAACATCTCATCTTTGGTGTTGAGCATTCTCTGTTTTAAGAAGAGTAGCAATCAGCTGTCACAGAAAGAACTCTGAGGTTAGCATCAGAAGATGGACCTCAACCCAAGCTCCACGGTTTGGGGGCAGGGAGGAAGGTTTCTGAACCTTTCACTTTCATCTGTAAAGAAGGATGCTGACTCAATATTTTGTTTAATGCTTAAATGAAGTAATACAAATGAAGCAATTCACTATTCTTTTAAACAATGAAGTTAAGATAAAATTATGCAGAATAGAGTATTCATGAATGACATTCTGAATATTTAAAAACACCAAAGAAAGAAATGAAAAGAGTTGACTTGGATGTTGACTGAAAGAATAAGAATCTTGGCAAACATAAGCTAACTGTTTTTAAAACGACCTGAAATGTTCCCTTGTCAAGTTTAATACCTAAAAAATGTGGTACAGTATAGCATTATGGATTAAAAAACACACACTTTAACGTTTGTGATCATTTTATAAGACCTAGGTTGAAATATGAGGCATTGGTGGTTCAGGGGTAGAATTCTTGCCCGCCATGCTGGAGACCCGGGTTTGATTCTTGGCTAAGGCACCTGTCATGTTCAGCCATCACTCGTGTTAGTGGAGGTTTGTATGTTGCTTTGATGCTGAAAAAGTTTCAGTGGAGCTTCCCGACAAAATCAGGCTAGGAAGAAAAACCTGGTTATCTACTTCTGAAAATCAGCCAGTGAAAACCCTATGGATCACAAAGGTCTGATACACAACCTATACTGGGGATGGTGCAAGACTGGGCAGCATTTTGATCTGCTGTGTACGGGGTGGCCTTGAGTCAGAGGCTGACAAGATGGCAGCTAACAAGAACAACAACAGGTTAAAATATGTGTGTTTACTATCTATGAGGGAAAGGTTTAAGAAAACTGAAAAAGAATGTAAGAATTCTTTAAAAGGAAGAGAAGAATCAGACTTCAAGTACTAGGGAAAAGATGTAGTTCTATTAACTAGAGATAGGAAATGAGGCACATTTATCTTAGACACTATTTTGGTCATTTAATTGCAAAGTCACCAGAAGGACCTTATTCTAAAATGACCTTATTTATAAGGTAGTCACATGGCACAGACTCAAGGACATTATTACAGCAAGGTTCATAGCAAATTATTCATATCCATTTCCTTTAATAATCTATTAGGGGTCTGCACTAGAGCAAACAAGTGGTATTTCTTTTAAATTCTTCTATAATTCAGATTTTATCAATGCAGACTAACCCTGTGGTCAATCAAATCTGAAGTAGTGCAGTTTTTTTGTTTCTTGAATATACACTGGACTTGAAAGCAAATATTATTTTATTGTATGTTAATAACACAAGGATTTTACTAGTAATATTTAGTGGAGCATAAAGGCACCTAAGGCTCTATTTGCACAATAGCAGAACAGATCTAAGAACGATTCCAACCATAACTCTTAGTCAAACACATTAGTAAAGTCCATTTACATAGCAGAATGCTCACTAGAGACCTAGGAATATTTTTTAAAGTTACAACTGGAAAATGTCTCCAAAATGTCCTTCTGTGCATAGATGCCAGATCTGAACTGCAGATTAAAAACCACAAGTGTTTCTAATTTGTTGAAATCTGAAAATAATCTTATTTGTAACTGAAGCAATTTTGTTTTTCCCCTAATCGTAAATGCCAATTCAAAGGAAAAAAAATGAAAACAAAAACTGAAACCTCATTTTCTTCCTGAAATCATTGAACCATACACATTTTAAAATGTCAATATATTCACTTAAAAATCTGAGATGGCCTCCCTGTTTTATTTTTTTAGGACCCTGACAAACACCAGTGCCTAAAGGTACCATGTGACCAATTAGATTGCAAATGGTTGTTAGCATTACTCTTAAAGATTCAGTGTACAAAGAAACCTCTTTGAGATAAGAAGGAATTGTTCCTGTCGCCTGTAGCATATGGATATACTCATTTTAACTCTGGCTGTTTTATCTTGCAACCTAGTTTTTTTCTCTTCCATTATTTCATATAAGCAGAACGTAAAGTGATTCTTTCATTAAAATCAACATAGCTTTTTTTGTACAAAACTTGCATGGTGCACTCTTACATGATAAGGTTATTATGATATTAAAACTTTAAACTAATTTTTGCCCTAAATTATAGCTTATTATAAATATTCCACTTGGCCTCTGGTAATCTTCTGTTATCTTGTTTACAGCTACTATGATACGAAGATTTTTATGAGCTTTGATTAATATACATAATTGAAGTAACTCAAATCTTACTATTATGGTTTAATTTAAATGTCATCTTAGACATAGATACTTGGTTTGGTTCTGACAATGAGTTCAAACTGAAAAAGCTTTGAGAAAATAGTATTTAAAGGAGAATGCTATGTTTCGTGAATTTAAAAAGCAAACTGTATTATAGCAAATGTTGTTTTAAATATTAAGCATCATAATGTGGGAAATATATCACATATTGCATTATCAAAATCATAGAAAAAATGAAAAAAAATTCTGTTTAAAATGTTAATACAACAGTAATAATTTTTCTTGGACACTGTAGTTTCTGGGGGGAGGCTGTAAATTTGTAATATTAGTATTACTTACATCAAAGTTAAGAAAAAAAAGGAAAACATAGTTAGAGGTTGGTTGAATCTTATTTTAAAGATGTCTTTAAAATTTTCATTATACACTTTTCTCATTTAAAAAAAAAAATCTTCTAACTCCCTTGCGATCACCATTTGTATGAAGGAAATCTGGGAGGTGTGGACAGAACTTGACAATCAGAGTCCATTTCTGCTTAATTTAGAGTTAGAGAGGGAGGTAGGGCATGGTGAGGAACCAAGCTTCAAAAGGAACCAAAGCAGAAAAGAAAGTCACCTTGTTAGCTGATAGAGCAGTGTACTTGCCTCAGGGATCGAAGCTTTGTTGAATATTCCTGTTTTAAATGGACACTGCAAACGATGCCATCATCACCTATAGGTGGGTACTAGATGCCTCTACCCTAGATATGTCAGAGAGATGACAGGATTGCTGGAAGTGCTTACTCTTTGCTCACTAAAAAATAGATAACAGAAACACACACAGTTTTCCGATTCACATATTAAGTTAGAAACTCTGGCCTTAAAGTGGTCTGGAGAAAAACAGAAGACCTTGAGTGATTGACATACCCTTGCTTGCTTGATCAGTTTCTTCTATATGCTTCCACTATTATAATGGGCAATCAAATATGTCCGTTGAATTTTCTAACAATTATATAAAGAAGAAAAGCAAATATGTATTTCCAAGGCTTAACTTCCTGTTCAAATTGCTCATACGTTATTACTACAAGCCTATTTTATATATCAATTTCACCACTAATTAAATAATGTTAATATACTGTGCTTGTTTGAGGATTTTGTGATTTATTTTGTATGTAACCCTCCTGTTTTTAAAAACTTCCCATTATGCTGGGCTAAATAATTATTCTTACAGTTCTCTCAGAAAGGAAACTTGGAATGATATATTCATTGCTCCTCATCTGGTATTTTTAATTGTATAACTTGCCAAGTCATGCAGAATTGTTTATTCATAGTCCATGTATGCTCCAGTCTATATCTACTAAGGCTACTCAAGAGCCTTGTCTTGTTTTTTATATTACTACCTTGATTTCTTTATTTGATCTTCCTCATCTCTCCTCATCGCCTTTCTCCCTGTCAAACCCTACCTTAACAAAGATGTGTTTCCCTTTTGAAAATAGTTTATATGCTGAAGCTATGGCAATGAACAACGCCTTCTCTCAAAGAATTTACAGGACAGAGAGGTATATAGAGACAGACAGAAACAGAGAGAGGGAGAGAGAGAGTGAAAAGGCAAAAAGAAAACCCTAATTTAAGTGCTATCCATAAAGTTTGTGGCAGGGTTGTATCCTTTTACCTTACTTATTCAAGCTCTATGCTGAACAAATAATCCAAAAAGCTGGACTACGTGAAGAAGAACGTGGAGTCTGGATTGAGGAAGACTCATTAGCAACCTGCAGTAGGCAGATGACACAACCTTGCTTGCTAAACTTAAAGACAACTTTACTTACTTACTGATGAAGGTCAAAGACTACAGTCCTCAATATAGATTGTGTGTGAACGTGAAGAAAATGAAAATCCTCACAACTGGACTGATAAACAACATCATGATAAATGGGAAGTAAATTGAAGTTGTCAAGGATTTCCTTCTACTTGGGTCAACAATCAATGCCCATGGAAACAGCGGTTAAAAAATTAAACAATGTATTGCACTGGGAGAAACTTGCTGCAAAAGACCTCCTTAACGTGTCAAAAAGCAAAGATGTTACTTTGATGGCTAAAGTGTGCCTGACTCAAGCCATGGTCTTTTCAATCACCTAAAATACATGTGAAAACTGGATAATGAAAAAGGAAGATTGAAGGAGAATTAATACATTTGAATTGTGGTGTTGGTGAAGAATACTGAATATGCCATATACCATAAACTGTAAGAAAAACAAATCCATTTTGGAGGAAGTGCAGCCAGAATGCTCCTTAGAAGTGAGAATGGTGAGACTTCATCTTGCTTACTTTGGACACATCATCAGGAAAGACTAATCACTAAAAAAGGACAGTATGTTTGGTAAAGTAGAGGGTTAGCAAAAACAGGCAAAACCATCCATGAGATGGATTGACACAGTGGCTACAATAATGGGCTCAAACATAGGAACAATGGTGCAGGACCAGGCAATCTTTTGTCCTGTTATACCTAGGGTCTCCAACTAACAACAACAAATTTAAGTGCTGCTACAACAGAGGTAAGCATGGTGTGAAGAAGAGCCTGTAAGAGAGGCAAATTGCTTTGAGGAATTATTCAAGGTAGTACCAAAGTGAAGATTTAAACAACAGAATGGAGTTAGCAGCATTTCCCCTCTTTTGGTGCTGTGTAGTGATGGAGGGAAAAGCTTCTCTAAGCAGATGCAACAACAAACATAAAGGCTCAGGAGTGAGAGAAAAAAAAATATGTTTACGGACTTAAAATCGTTTCATGGTTATACAAAAACAGTGCAGAGGGTGAATGGATTAGGGCTGGCAAGGAAGGAGTAAGAGCAAGACAGATTGGATGATACTACGTAATCCAGTGGCAGTAATGACACCTGGCTCTGAGCTGATGGAAAGGCTGTTGAGAAAAGTGGACGAACTTCAAGGGCATAAATTGTTGGTGGGGACAGAACTTGGAGACTTATTGAATATGGAGTAAGTTGACCCCCAAGTTTCTGCCTAGGGCCCTTTGGGAATGAGTGATGGCATCTTTCACTGAGAGAGGGTAAAGAGGAGGAAAGGGAAGGCTTGGGGAGGAAGATGCTTGGTCAAACAATGTCTATCACTCTTGAGCTTCTCACTCTTTTCATTAAAATCGTTTGGCAGAGAACTTTCTATTATTCTGTCAAATATCTACCTACCTTAAATTTCTTGTTACTTCTGCTATTAGATATATTTT
Organism: Trichechus manatus latirostris; assembly: GCF_000243295.1. Taxonomy (NCBI): domain Eukaryota; kingdom Metazoa; phylum Chordata; class Mammalia; order Sirenia; family Trichechidae; genus Trichechus; species Trichechus manatus. Next base: position 981,055 of record NW_004444166.1, on the reverse strand, counting down.
CTTAAAGCCGTGGTTATGTAAATAAATGATCAATGGAGACAGAGCTTCTTAGAGAAGGTAATTTTCAACTTGAAACCTGGGAACACTTTATTTTGATTTTATCTTCAAGTCTTTGCTGCATTTAAGATGGGGTATAAAGAAAATGGGAAGATGTGGTGAACTCCACTCTTAGCAAGTTCCATTCCCAATATTTTTCTCACCTCAGACTGAGTATTGGGAACTGTAGACCAGAACTGTTCCTGGAGCTCACACAGTAGGTGCTGGCAAGTCTATGTTAAATCAATGAGCGAATAAATATTCTCGGTTAAGCACTCCTTACATCAAATTACATAGTACTGAAGAAAAATAAACATGGACATTTATCCAATTACAATAAATTGCTGTTCTTTTAACTTAATATAATGCACACCTTCTATATTTTGCCAAAGAATGGCCTATCTTGTATCTATTAGTCCAAGAGTAATTGAAATAGAATATAGAGATTGTTCCTATATGTTGGAAGCTCCCCTATAAGCTCTTTGATCTTCACTTTCTTTTTTGCCCAAAGAGTTTGTGAGCCTTTGTCGACATCAGTTAAAACAAAGAACTGTCCCAGCAGTTGATGATTCTTTGATATACGGTTGTGCTTTTTTGTAGAAAGGACACAGAAGTCTTTGTCAGATCATGTCTTAATATACATACTCTTATCTAAAGGATTGATGGAAACTGAGTGTTTTATGTTTCACACATTAAAAAAAATTAAAGCGAAACTCCCTTGGTCAAAATTTTAAAATATGTATCACTGATATTTTTAATCTTCTAATTTGGTCTGTTAGTATGTTAAAAACTAATGTGAGAGTTCTCTGATATTTTTGTGACTTTTTAGGTGAAAGCATTATTATTTGTCATTTTTCATTTCATGACTGATATAGTAACAACCTAATTAGACACAAATTCCAAAACTTTTTATAATTATTGACTTGGGTATGTTCTTTACTTCAAATGAATGCATTTAAGTGGATGAGGAAAAAATACACAAAAGATATAAAATACACATGCAAGTTACTAATCAGAATTATACATTTTCTGATTTGAAAAACAAATATTCCATTGAGCAAATTTAAAATACTTGAGAATTTGCTAAGACTTTAATAAAATATTCTAACATAAATGTAAATAAATTTAAAATGTTTTTATTAATTTTATTTCTGCAAATTCCCTTCATTATATCAGCAGCAGAACACTAATTTTATAAATTAAAACTAATTTAAAACCTTGTAAAAAACACTACGGGACAACTATTAGTCAGCATAGATGCTCCAGCAACTTAAAAAGGTATAATTTAATGATTCTGTTTGCAACATACTACAGATCATTCTACAGTTTGCATAAAATTACTATTCATCTAGACAATTCTAATGCTCATGTTTTTAAGTATTATTTTCACATGTATACTTTTATATATAATTTTATTTTTCCTATACTAAAAAATATATATTTTCCCATCCTTTAAATAGATAAATGTTTGCCTTAATCTATTTAAGAATCCCTTCCAAACTGACCAGAGGAGACCTACCAGGCTCTCCCCTCACTCCACACTCTTTCTTATAAATTACAGCCCCACTCCTTTCATTTGCTCGTGTTTATACTTTAGCTCTTATTCTGTAAAGCACTTATATCTAAACTTGTTATTATCCTTTCATATTTTAGTCTAATATTGTTCTTCTACAGCATGTATATATGGTGAGCTGCTTTACCAGTCTTCCTGGTTTAGATCATACATTCCTAACAGGTAAGAGTGAACCTACGTGGCTTACTCTCTGGAACACACACACACACGCACCCCACACACATCCTTTTTAACAATAAGGACACAATAAAAGAAGATATTCCAATGCATTCTAAAGTCTTCTCACTTCATCCCTACTCTCTTAGTGTGATAGGTGGCAAATTTGTTTCTCAGAGATAAGAGACGGGATCTGTGAGGAACAAAAAAAATCGGCAGATTACTTAAATATGTTTAGTTTGATGGGGAAAAAATTAGTAGATGAGTTAAGGGACATTAAAGGGGCAGTTAAATGCTGTAGGATCTATTTAGGTTGCATTTTTTAAGTAGTCCTGGATGGCACCTA
>NW_004444166.1:976502-978450 GCF_000243295.1 Trichechus manatus latirostris | reverse complement strand
AAGTTTTTAGATACTTTATAATAAGTATTCAATATCTGTTGAATTGCTTTAAATATTGCACACAGACAACATCTGCTGACAGTTTTATTTAACTTCCTAAATTCTAAAGTAGCTATTCTCCATTAACATTTTTGCTGGATTTATTTTTGAAAATATATAAAATTATACTTTTTTGAGAGTGTTTTTGTTGTTAGCTCCCATTAAGTCAGCCCAGACTCTTGGATACCCTATGTACAATGGATCAGAATGCTGCTCGATCGGTTCTGCACCATCCCCATGATCAGTTGTGGATCAGACTTCTATGATCCATAGGATTTTCATTGGCTGATTTTTGGAAGTAGATTGCCAGGCCTTTCTTCCTAGTCAGTTTGAAAGTTTCACTGAAACTTGTTCAGTGTCATAGCAACATACAATCCTCCACTGATAGATAGATGAGGTGCATTGTCTGGGAATCGAGCCCAGGTCTCCTGCATGGAAAATAGGAAATGACTCGACTGCAACTAGTAGGTAGGTATATATGTGTACATGTATGTATGTATGTATTGTTACATATAAGTCTCTTGATTTTATTACCTCCTTTAAATCTTTAAAATAATCTGCTAAACACACTGATGTTGTGCATTTAGTCATCTGAGGATCTAAAATTTGAGGTTAGATTATATGATGCAAAATGCATAACGCAGTAGTACATTAAGATAAGCTTATCTTGGTATCAATTCTTTTCATTCAGTGGAGATAATTCCATTCACAGTTAAATGAATTATACATCAATTTTACTGTTTGACTTTATCAAGCTAAACTAGAAAGTAAACAAATTGCCGTTTCTTCTCTTTTCACCAGTTAAAATGAGCAAAATTGTATTTTAATATAATAGATTAAACACTAACAATTTTTCATCCAATTGGAAAAACTCTTTAAATGTCTAAACTATTCAAATTGATCAAAGTATCATTTTTAATTTGAAATTACAAAACATGCAAATTATATTCTTGACAAATAGCAGTCAATAATTCTTTTTAGGAATATACATTTTCAGCTGGGTTTGTTTTCCCCAAAAAATTTATATAGAGGCCAATAAATTTCAGATAAGTCAACTATCAACTAATTCAGGAAAATTAAAATCAGCTTTCCTGAGAAATTTCTAGATATTAGTAATGGAGAAATGTAAGTGCTATATTAATTTAAGGTTTGCAAACTGGATGTAATTGAGACTTAAGTAAAATAATAGCACATGCTTTAAATGACATTATGGAGATCAGGATAAATGCATGAAAACCAGCTATACCACAAAAAAAAAAAAAAGTTGGGGTAGTAGTAGGATCTTTTTGTGAATTGAAAATAATTGTATAAAAATTAGGGGTCAGTTCATATTTCATGTCCCCCCCCACCCCACTTCAAATCACAACATGTGAGTGGTTGACTAGTTTTCCCACACCTAAAGTCTGCCAATATTTTAATAACTATACTTGTGTTTATTAATAGATTTAACTTCTTTTCCAAAAAGATAGATAACCCTCTACCCTTGAGCAAAGTATGGAAGAGAAGGAAAAACTGGGAAAAGGAAATGGTAGCTGTACCCAGATTGATTCTCAACTTTATGCCAGAAAGAAATTTAATGTCAGAGAGACAGCAAAATAGGGTAAAGTATATTTGGTCCAATACTCAGAGGTATTTAACATTGAGCAAACTCAGTCCAGTGTGCAGACTGCATTAGAAGGTCTCAAAGATTCAAACAGCTTTCTGGCAGGTCTGTTGGCTTCGGAGGTTTTGCTGGTGTATCTATGATCTTGTGGTATGTTGCTGTAACACATCTCACATTGTCCCCTAACCTAACTGGTTGCAGAGGCATCTTACTTTCTCCTCTTCCTCATAAGATTACCCTCCAAGAGTTCATCTTCGGATCCAGCACATATTACTTGTTCCACAAATATTTATTGGATGAACTGCA
>NW_004444166.1:974153-975438 GCF_000243295.1 Trichechus manatus latirostris | reverse complement strand
GGCATTCAGACTAGACAGAAGGTCTTCTGATCTTAATCCAGCGGCCTTTTCACAATATTATACTATCTTTCACATTATGTACCAAACTCTGAATTATGTGAACAGAGAAGGCACTGAAACATCATAAACCTACAGAGATATAAACAACACTTTGAGTGAAGTAGATTACACTCTATTGTGATTAACTGAGTCTAGAAACTTTAAAATAACACACCAGTTTTAACGCTATAGATGTCTATGGAGGAATAATAAAGAACAACGCTGGTTTTTGTTTCATTGGGGTTAGAGTGGGGCCCTTTTTGTCCCTTAATTTCCCTAATTAGTCTCAATTGTTCCTCCCTCTAAGTTAGCAGGCCAAGACAGTATCTGCTGTATTGTCATGGGAGGAAAACTTGCTCTTATTGAGCTTTATTAGATACTCCATTCTCTCATTTAGAATCCTATTAAGTTTCCCCTTGGCATTTTCTAAATCAATTAGTTTTAGCCTTACCCTTCTTAATATGCTCCTTTTGGAGGCTCCTAATTTTAGTCCCTAACTCTAGTATTTGTAGTTGCGTTTCCCTTCTCTTTTGGGCAAAGATTTCAATCAATTTTCCCTGCAATACTGCTTTGCTAGCATCCCACAGAGTCATTCTGTGACCTCACCATTATCACTGTCTGCTAAATATTCGGCCCATATGTCTTTGAGCTTTTCCCTAAACTATTGCTGGTGAAGGAAGTAATTATTACTTTACCATCTTAGCACTCCCTTGTTGCTTTTCAAGGGAAATAATTCCACACCCAAGTGAATCATTGCAGGGTCCAAAACTAGAATCTTGTCAATAGAACAGCAACTTTGCCCCCAATCTCTAGTGGGAATAGAAAAAATGGCTCTGGAAAAGCAAGAACAGTTTATAGAATAAAATGTGAGTTGTGGCCATGAGCATGCTTATTTGTTTTAAAAGTCAATGAAGATGGTTAGTGGATTGTATAGTTGCAAAAAATTAGAGGATGGTTAATTTTTCACACCATGAAGTGCAGGAACATTCTCCATAATTACTAGGGAATTATTTTGGTAATTTATTGTAATATTCTATGTGGCTCATGTATTTGATATATAAACACATATATAAATTATATGCACAGTTAGCTCTTAATTCTATTAAAATAAATGAAAAAAGATGAGAAGGAATATATATAAAATATCAATTCTAATTTTAAGTGTTGAATAATTATAGGTGGCTATGTGGAGCCCTGGTGGTGCAGTGGTTATGAGCTCAGCTGCTAACCAAAAGGTCAGCAGTTC
>NW_004444166.1:959979-960886 GCF_000243295.1 Trichechus manatus latirostris | reverse complement strand
TTTGTCTACAAATAGATGCCATAGAAGGAATTTCAAGAATGAGATTAATTCATGAATTTAGTAAGACAGATACAAACCAAAACACTAGGAGAGTGCCATGAGATCTAGGAAACCATTTCGTCTCTCTCAGTAAATAATCTGGCTTTAAACTGTCGTATTCTTTTTTGTTGTTATTGTTAGGGTTTCTCTTTCCAATCAGTTTTAAACATCTTTCCTGATTGATTACTGACGTCAGAAAAATAGTCTATCTGAAGAATCAAAAAGATATCCATGGTACGTGAGTCTCTCTTTTCAAATCCCTGCCTCTAAAATACAGATTTATAAAAATTGGATTGTTGGTGGCTATTAATAAAAGAACATTCACAAAAAGATGACGACATTGACTATGTCTCAGTGCATATAATAATACTTTAAAAAATATACTAAATGAGTGAAAGGGTGTTACTGTCACATATATCTCGTTGTATGCTGCATTATGATAGGTTTAATTAGTTTATATATGTTAATTGTATGTATTATTCTCCAAAAAAAACCTGGGTAGAATATGACATTTATGCAATTTTACAAAGGAATAAAGCAATGTTTATCAGCTTCCAGGGCATTCCTTAATTTTCATTTGTGATTTACTTTGATTTTTTTTTCCTTATTATATTTCTGTGGATGCTAGATCACGTTTAGTGTATGACTACATAGCTTTGAAATTAGCTAATACTATAGGGAGACAATGTATTAATATATAAATTTGTCAGCTAACTTTTTTTTGACATTTACAAATTTTGAAGCACTACTGGTTCTAATTTAAAAAAAAAAAACAAAAAAACAAACCCATTGCCATTAAGTCAGTTCCAACTTACAGTGACTCTATAGGACAGAGTAGAACCACCCCATAGGGTTTCCAAGGTTGTAA
>NW_004444166.1:956930-957972 GCF_000243295.1 Trichechus manatus latirostris | reverse complement strand
TAGTCTTTCTAGGTCAAGCTCTAAATAATGCTCTTATTCCACCCATAGATCACTGCCTCAATAAAATATAAGTGAAAAGGTAAAGAGGAAATTCAGACACCTGGGCACAGATAATAGATCAATGAGATAACACAAAGGAGTTTGGGGCCTCAGGACTGGGGACCTACTAAAGAACGACGTGCTCTATGTAAAACCTGGTTATCATTGAAGAATATTGAACACTAGCATGGGCTAAAAAACACAGCTGAATTAATTCTTATCTCAGCAATCTCCATGAAAAATAGTTAATTAAAAAAGTATATTAAAACTACAGTAGTCTAGGGAAACATGATAATTGTGTCTATTCTTTCATCCTGGCATGCAAAGCAATTGGCAGTGAAAAACAGCACTTATTAGTTGTTTGGATCTATATTCTCATTGATAGTGTTGAACTTTACCTGTAGAGCTCTGTGTTCCCAAAAAACATATACTGTTAAGAAATCCGCCCCCCCCCCTTTCTTTTTGCTCCAATAAATGGCTAACCTCAAAGGACCACCCTGACATGGAATATTTCTATATAGTATAAGACCAACCTCCACCCTTCTTTAGTGACTCAGATAAGACCTACCTGCCGCCCTCCTTAATACTCCGCCTTTATCACTCACAAGGAGCATTCTCTTGATTGCAGTAGCCTGAATAAAACCATCTCCTTAATTGTCCAATGCATTTCATCTTTCACACCATAACAAGTTTTTTCTTTTTTTTTTTCGACTAGCAACAAGTCATGGGTGCCTCAGATGTTAACCTCAGTGAAGAGAGTCTGGCTCTAACTTTGCTTTCAGAGGCTGGGTTTGGGGTGAAGAAACCATGATTACAGGGTCCCATGACTATGCAATGGTAGAAAACAAAATTCCTCAGAATGCAAACTATGTGGAAGAGATCTGTAGATGGAATTCTCATTAGTTTCCATTCTTAAGATCTTTTAAACTTAATAAATGTTTTTAATATAACTGCAATTTGTACATAAAGGACCTTTATAGTGTGTGCTTAAAGTGATTTTTTT
>NW_004444166.1:953978-956263 GCF_000243295.1 Trichechus manatus latirostris | reverse complement strand
TCAAACTGCCAACCTTTTGGTTAGTAGCTGTAAGCTCTTAACCACTATGCCACCAGCATTTCCTTATGATGTGAGGGCACCTTTAATTTTCCCTTCAGGCCTAGTAATGTGAATGAGTCTTTAAAATAATATGAGAGATACCATGTACAATGAACATTTATTTAAATGAAAATGGAAAAAAAAAATCTTTATTTTTTAAGTACCTGCAAAGTGTGGAACCTCCTTGCAGTAAACGATTTGGCCTTTGGTCTTGGTTTCTGTAAGCTTGAGCACATCTGAGGCCAATGAGTAGGGGCTGACCAGACCAAGAGGGCCCACCTGGGGGCCTGCTGCTGACTAATCCTCAGGAGATATGATGTCACCTATCATGGCCGTGTGGTAGGCCAATAAAGGCCTTGAAAGATGGGTGCTCAGTGGGGCTTCCTCCGTGGTAAGAGTGAACATCTGCTCTTGGGAGGGTAAGTGCATCTCCTCGGGACATGGAAGCTTTGAGCCAACAACCCTCCCCGGCCTCACCCTATGTGTTTGTATCCTTTTTTTTTTTTTCCTTCTAGATTACAGGTAGCCCTTTCCCTGGAGATTGTGAGTTGTCTGAAGATAAGAAAGGGCTCAGCTAGCAGTTAGGGTCTGAACTGACCAGGGAAAGGAAGCTGAGATTTCCACAGGATACATTTGGCATGTGGAGTGGAATTTATTATCCACCAAACATTTGACATCAGAGATAGATGATCTCAGCCTTCCTGGACTAGTCTGCCACAATTTGCAAGGAAAGTGAAATTCCCTCGACAAATTACCTAGTTTAATACAGTACATAATCATTCATTCATTCACTCACTCACTCACTCAACCATGCTATTGATTTCTTACTGGACAGCAGAGGTTGGGGGAGCTGGGGCAAATCTAATTGGCATGGGTAGGGAAAGATTCTCTGGGTAGACGAGAATTAAGGCAAGGGCTCAAGCAGAAGCAGGAGAGAGCCATGAGAAAATCTGGGGGCAGAGTGTTCCAGGCAGAAGAACCAGGATAATCAAAATCCCCAGAGAGGAAAGAGGTCTGCCTGCTGATGAGTCAGTAAGATGTGGCTTAATCCTAGTGATCTCAGAGAACAGTGAGAGATGAGGCTAGAGAAGAGTGTCCCCACCTTCTGGGACTGTGTAAGCCATGGTGAGGATTTTTAATTTTTTTCAATTGATAGCCACTCAAAGTTTTTAAAGTAGAGAAATCTCATGGTGTGATTTATGATTGTGAAAGATCCTTCTGGCTTCTTTGTGGAGATGTGGAGACTGAATGGAGGAGTAGGGAAAAAGAGAAATCCAAGGATGTTTTTTGGCACCATCATTGATAAAAATAAACAAAAAAGTTGGTCACCAAAAGTATTTAGATCTGTTGAAGGAACATGTAGTATCCATGAAAGTCCAGAATCTGAGTATACAGAGCTGAATAGTCTCTTTCATGAGGAGTTTTGAGTCCTAGAAAAGCACACACCTAGTAAAGTTTCTTAAGGTTAGTAGAAATAACTTCCCTGTAAGCACACATCAGAAAGCCCTGGTACAGTGGTTAAGTGCTCGGCTTTTAACTGAAAAGTTGGCTGTTTGAACCTACCAGCTGCTTCCCAGGAGAAAGATGTGGTAGTCAGCTTCTCTAAAAGATTACAGCCCTGGAAAACCTATGGGGCAATTCTACTCTGCCCAATGGGGTCATTATGAGTCAGAATCAGCCAGAAGGCAATAGGTTTGTTTTGGATTTAACTACACATCTTACTATTTCAAGAAATGAGACTGTCCGCATTAACATGAATTTAGTGTTTCTGCAAATTCTTGCCCAGGGAGATAAAGTTGAAAATAAATGTACTGTTTTAGAAACTTCTTGAAAATGCACTTTTCCAAGCAATAGATTTTTCCACTAGCCCCTTCTCAAGGCAATGCATCCCTCAAATGGTAAGCCTTTAATGACTGTTTACTCAAAACGACTTATTTCAAATCTCTTCCCTCACTGAAACTTCAATCTTAAACATTCTTCAATCCTAATCAAGTTCCCACATTGAAAGACTCACCTTATATATCTGAACATCTTAGATGTATCTGCCCTTGTACTCCCCCTCAGAGACATTACTAAGACTTGGTCTAAGTGGTGATCTCTTTTACCTCAGTGGACAACAAACTTGGCTCTGCCTTACGAACAGTGTATTTTTTGTGGTCAGGTAAAAAGACAAAACAAACAAACCAAAAAAAACCTAAACTTGTGGCTGTCAAGCCGATTTCGACTCCTAGTGACTCTAAGCAGAC
>NW_004444166.1:951914-953878 GCF_000243295.1 Trichechus manatus latirostris | reverse complement strand
TTGTGGTCAGGTAAAAAGACAAAACAAACAAACCAAAAAAAACCTAAACTTGTGGCTGTCAAGCCGATTTCGACTCCTAGTGACTCTAAGCAGACTCGTAACTAGGGTATGGCAGGTATTATACTGGCCCTGGGCACATCGGGACACTGAGCTGTTTCTATTAACCCAGCACGGCCAGCGGCGTATCTACAGAAAATGGCGTCTATGGCAAGCACTGAACTTATGCCCCTGTCCAAACATCTGATACCCCACTTCTAGATAACTTTACTATAGTATCAGCTCAAAAATACAAGTCAAGCTTGTTAGTCTTTTAATTATCACATTACCGTGCCTGAGGAAGCAAGCTGGACCATACCAGGTTAGTAGAAACTGCTCAGGGGTGCGACACACCCAGGTCTGGTGCAACACCTAGATACACCACTGCCTACAGGACAGAGTAGAACTGACCATAAAGGTTTCCGAGGCTGTAACCTTTACGAAAGCAGACTGCCACGTCTTTCTCCATGGAGTAGGTTCTAATCACCAACCTTTCGGTTAGCAGCCGGGAGCTTAACCACCGTACCACCAGGGCTCTGCTGGTCAGGGACTCTCAAAACCAAACCCGTTACCATCAGTCCATTCTTACTCATAGCGACCCTATCAGGGAAGGACTTAACTATTTCTCTGAAGATGGAGTGAGGACTTCGCTTATTCTGCAGCCAGTCAGTAGGTGGCAGTAGCAAGCAAAAGGAGAAAAAAGCTGTCCCAGTGGCTCAAGACTAGGAAGAAATAGAAAATTAGAGGTCTTGTGCCACAGAGCAGGTACTATATTTAGCAGGAGAAAGACCCATGGGGACCTTGACTGGGATATAATGGAAAGGGAAAAATAAAGTTATTTGTGGGTGAGAGGGAAGGCGAATATATTTTTGAGGAAAATGAATAGATGAGTCTATATGGGCCATTTGGGTAAGAAACAGCCTCCTAGATGGGTAAGAGAACCAATCCGTTCTGCATACGAAGTGTAAGAGTACTGAGTGTTCAAGTGCAGCCCTGGAAAGAGAGGGTCATGGACTCAGAAAAATGGAGAGGTAGGAAGAGATGAGACAAATTAGGGTCATATTGAACAAGAATACAACATTCTGGGTTATTGGGATGAAGTGGTTGATAGGTGGGAGAGTATTATAAATTAGGGAACCCTGACATCAAATATTTAATTTATGTAGTTAACTGTATTTTGATTTGGTGTAATACCTACCTGTTATAGTGAAACATCTGTAAATGTCTCCTATCCATGAAAACCTTGTATTAGTGATTCCTCTGAACAAAGGAACAGAGGCAGTGTCTTGGATGAACGGGAAGAAGGAAGGCTCCCCACTCTATGTGAGATGGGTTGCCTGGGCATTTTTATTTGACTATGAAAAGATAGGACAACTTCAAAAGATAGAAGAACTCTGAGAACTTTAAAAACTCAGATTCAGGTTACAGGGATTTGAATATTCTGAAGAGAATACCTAAAGCAGAATAGTAACTCAAGATGTTTTTAGATGGCAAATGGAGGAAGATATAAATATTCTGTGCTAGGAAAGGAAATCCATTGAGTTCTTAAACTCCTGGTCTTACCACTAAAAGTTTAGTTTTTGTTTATAAGGAGTGACTGATATCAAAGACAAGATGCCATCTTCAGTAATTACCTCTCCTCCACCCTAGTGTTCTTCAGAGTTTAAATCTACACTGTATTTTCCTAACAATTCCTCTATCATTTTTCGTGTAAATAATGTGTGTCCAGAGGCTGAAAGCTCAAGCATTTCTCCACACAATCTCTTGATTCCTTTCTATTGTTGGGCAGATAGCTGTGCCTACTTGAGAGAATCAGGGATGATGGATCACCACCAAGCATTAAAGGCCAATGATGAGTAACGTCTTTTATTCAGTAGACTCAAAGTAAATAAACTCATTGCTGTCCAGTAAGTTCCAACTAACAGAAA
>NW_004444166.1:948979-951255 GCF_000243295.1 Trichechus manatus latirostris | reverse complement strand
GCATACTTCTTTCCTTCTTCCCTTTCCACTTTGTAACAGATTAACAGTACTTGAACTATAACAGGAACACTGAGGATCCCTCTGCCTAGCTCTCCTGCTCCATCCTGACCCATGAACATCATTCAAGTTGTAAATGTTTGCATAGCTATGATACATAGTTATTAGTACAAGGCTCCTATAAATATCTTTATTATCATGCAAAATGTAAGCAGATTTCAACCACTACACACAGTCTTTTATACATTTATCAAGAATATTGCAAGGCATGAAAAACAAAAGCTCCGAAGAATAGGAGAAGGAAGAAAGAATCTTAGCTTTTAAAAAAATCTATCACTACATAAAAAATTAAAAATCAGTGCTATTTTGACAAGGATGTTTAGAATGCTGTTATATGCATATATAATGCTTCATCTGGAAGGGGTTAAAGAACCAATCATAGGGGTCATGCTGAACTGTGCTCTAGAATACCTTGGTGGATGGCGTCCCTCCCTAGCGCATTAGATACAGGGGTGCAATCACTGAAGCGAAGTTTATCGTGGTCGTCTAGCAGCTGTTCAAACAACCAGCCTTATCCAATCCTGAGTCAGCCTGATGGACTTCACTAGTTAAACATTACATCATTCCAGGGCATTAGAAAATGTCAGTTTCAGATTTGGTTACCTGACCAAGAAGATGGGGTTTTGAGACAGCACATTTAATGTCACATGGGAAAAACAAATATTTACCTGCATTCTTTTTACAGAAGAAATAAGGCTTATGCATAAAATCAGGACTATCAGATTACCTATGATCAGCTAAGAATGAATGATAAAATTTTGAAGACAATCTCAAGATCGAAAACATGATTAATACAAATGGGCAAAGCTTCTAACAGACTGGGACTCTCGCTTATGTAGTAGACAAGTAAGAAAAAAGCGTTTTTTGACTAAACCTCTGCTGTGGCAATCAAGGTACAATTTTATTGAGTTTGTATTTCCTTAGTTGTGAGATACAAAAACTTACCAGATAAAACATGTGAAACTCTACCTTCTATGATAATTCAATTCAAATAATTGAGCAAATTGTGTGTGTGCATCTGTGTATGTGTGTGTGTGGAATTATTTATCTTTGCCCCAACATTTTATTAATCACAGTTAATCTTTGTTAGGCCACTTACATGGGCTGGATATTGGATTCAAAGTTTAGGTTATTCAACTCTAACAAATCCTTCTTAGTCAGGTGTTATTATTCCTATTTCAGTGGAGAGGAAACAGAGACAAGATTAAGTAATTTGTTTAAGATTAAACAGCCAGGAAATATCCAAGTGAGGATTTGAACCCAGATATTCTGACACCAAAACTTCTCTTTGGGAACATATTTTAAGTATTTCTCTTATCCTAAAGTATGTTTTTTATGATCAATTTTAGTCTTTCACTTAACAAATAACTTCCTTATTCTCTTTGACAGTATTTATGCATGTATTTCTCCTAATATAGCCATGAATCTTTTCAGTTGATCCTAAGAGCCACCATCTGGACCAAATAGCAACATTATACATGCCTTTTTTAATACCCTAGTGAAAAGAGGTATTCATTACAGATATTTGTGTTTCCCTACCCATTTTCCTCCTTCAGGGTGGCTTCCCTAATTTCCAGATCACTAAACTCACAGTCTGAGACTGAGAATGGAGGGTGAAGGCTATAGCTTACCAGGATTGCTCCTTTTCTTGTTCCTCTCATAATTATGATGTAGTTCAACTTTAAAGCTTATTAATATGCTTTTTGTACTTGATATTATGCTAGATAGTAGAGGTTCAATAATTCACATTTAAACCATAGGACAGGTCAACAGAGCTTTTACTTAAACTATCCATTACAAGTACGCTGGTGTGGACACTCCTAAGTCTCATCACATCTATCTGGGCCAAAGCCAAATATTTTCTCCTTTAGCTGGACTCCTTTTAGTCATGGCAGAGAAAAGAAGGGAGAGATCATTTCTTTGTGAGTGCCTCCATATACAAAGATACCACAAGAAATAGTATAGGAATCAAACAACTTCAAAACATTCAATTGCCTTAAGAGCTCTAGAATGGTGTTGACCTATATCTAAAAGAAAAAATGAATCACAGAACAGAGAATGTGTGAAAGTCAAACATCCTTGGATGTTAGAGCTCTGTGCGGTGCAGAACAAGATGAGAATTCATTGCAACTATACCAATAATGTGGATTCTCAACATGGCACAATAAGGAATGTTTTGTTAACGCTAGCAATATACCTTATCCTTTCTATAATATTTT
>NW_004444166.1:945483-947861 GCF_000243295.1 Trichechus manatus latirostris | reverse complement strand
GCCGACCTTTTGGTTAGCAGCCATAGCTCTTAACCACTGTGCCACCAGGGTTTCCCATACTAAATAAAGTCAATATATATTTCACTATAAAACAAAAACCTGTTGCCATCAAGTCAATTCTGACTCATAGCAACCCTATACTATAGGCTGAGTAGAACTGCCCCATACAGTTTCCAAGGAGTGGTTGGTGGATTCAAACTGATCACCTTTTGGTTAGCAGGCGAGCTCTTAACCACTGTGCCACGGGGGCTCTTTGTCACTATAGTCAACCCTAGAAATCAATGCCTGGCCACTGTGGAACCAATGGTTGATGCTTCACTTTGGGACTTTGGGGTGAAACTTTTATGTGTGAATTGAATCTTGAAGAAGTCAGAATTATGTAAATTGGAATGAGATGGCTATACAATCTTACATATTTCTTTAATAACTATTTGCTTTTATTGGCTCTTTTTCTAACTCTTCATAACTCTGACCTTACCAGCTATTTACATCTACAAATTCAACAACAGCTAACAAAGTGGACTTCATCTCTATTATAAATTAGCCAAAAACAAATTTTGTGTTTCAAGATCGAGATATTTCTGTCACCAAGGTTTGTTACCTCAAGTAAAGAAGAAAAAAAAACAAAAATATAATTTTGACTGCCATCAAAGAATGGAGCCCTGATGGCACAGTGGTTTACAGCTACAACTGCTAACCAAAAAGTCAGCAGTTCATATCCACTAGCCGCTCCTTGGAAACCCTATGGGGTAGTTCTACTCTGTCCTATAGGGTCACTATGAGTTGGAATCGACACGACGGCAACAGAATTTATTGAAGAATAGTAGTTATATTAATGATAATAATAACAGCTGACATTTACTCAGACTTACCACATGCCAGACATCGTGCAAAGTGTCAGACTTACATGCATTCCATTATTTTTCAGAAGAGCAGTAAGAGTCAGTTTTCTTTTATCAATGAGGAAGCTTGCAGCTTCAACTAACAGAAATCCCAACTTAAACTATTTTCTCAGTAAGGATGATTATTATCTCCCAAGAAGTCCAGCGTGAATGGTTTAATAGTTAACTCAAAAATGTCACCAAAGACTCAGTTCTTTCCACCTCTCCACCTGCCATCCTCGTGGGTGGGGGCAGGGAGAGTTTGTCTTCAGCTGGAGCCACTCTCGGGTGGGCTCCTATCCAGGTGGCCACAGTAGTGTCCCTCACATCCAGACACAGCAATTACAACAGTTAGAAGAAATTTCTCCTTTGAATCTTTTTCTTAAGAGGGAAGAAATCAGAAAGCTAACCTTTATATTAGAATTCAATCATAAACCCAACCATGAGCCAATCACCAATAAGAGGAGTGGGATTGCCCTGGTTTATTTAGACAGATAATTTTGGGTGAAAGACTAGTCATAAATCAACCACCCTCACCATTACTGCTTCCATTTTACTCATACTTCAGATGAGGACACTGGCTGCATAAATGAGGTCATTAAAATTACAGCTTTTCCTCACTTATTGACTATCTCATTATCTGATATTTAGCATTTACAATAATAGTAAAAAATCTACCATCCTACTATTTTGTGCATTAACGATGTAAATCTGGCAGTAACAAATGCCAAGGTGTGAAGCGAGAGTAACACTGGCTTTGATGGTTAAGGTTATGTGTCAACTTGGCTAGGCCATGGTTTTCAGTGATTTGGCAGTCACATAATGATGTAATTTGGCAGTTATGTAAAGATGTACCTTGGTAGTTATGTAATGATGTAACTTGGCAGTTCTATAATGATGTAGTCATCCTTCATTTTGTGATCTGATGTGGCCATCCTGCATTTTCACATAGCACCGATTGTGCATAACAACCTGGTCTTTGGAACCTGACCATGTCAGTAAGTGAGGAGATGGTGTTTAAAGCCAGGTTTTGAAATTAGGCACATCATAGAATAGTTTAACATATCCATCAGTGGTGGGGTTTATATAATCATGGCATATATTCCTATTCTTCATAAGTTATTACAATTTACTGTGCTTTCGTTCACTTTGTTAATCCTAAAGAGGATCATAAAAAAGGGATTGACTGTGAAGGTTTATTAATTGGCATAAAGCTTATTGAATCTTCTAAATTAAATTCAGTTATGCCCTAAGTTTCAGAGGGTGATGAGCTGTTTCCATATTCAAGTACCAACACATTAATTCATAAAGCATTTTTCTATTCGAGGAAAATAAATGACATGATAAAAGTAAAAAGAAAAAACAGAAGTTATGTTGGAAGTAAAATTCATGATAGTTAAAGGAAGTCAACACTAGTAATAATAATTTAAAAAGGAGGGAGCAATGGTAGTTGAAGGCAAAATGTTACATACATCTATATCTGTCTATCTGTATCTA
>NW_004444166.1:939773-944295 GCF_000243295.1 Trichechus manatus latirostris | reverse complement strand
TAAAGCTGGTAATAGGGAATCCAAGGTCAAGAAAGGAGAGAGTTGACATGTTGTGGGGTTGTTAACCAATGTCATAAAACAATTTGTGAACTGTTTAATGAGAAGCTAGTTTGTTCTGTAAACTTTTCATCTAAAGTATAATAAAAAAAAGTCGTTGCTGTCTGTCGAGTCAATTCTGATACTACTCTACAGTGATATTCCATAATACTATGTGGCTATTGAGAGCCTAGGAACCCTGGTGGTGCAATGGTTAAGCACTTAACTGCTAACTGGCTGCTAACTGAAATGTTGATGGTTCAAACCCACTCAGTGGTTCCATGGGAGAAAGACCTGGCAATCTGTTCCCATATAAATTACAGCCTAGAAAGCCCTATGGGGCAGTTCTACTGTGTCACATTGGGTCTCTACAAGTTAAAAGCAACTTGATGGCACCTAACAACAACATTGAGAGCCTACACACAGATTTCCTTGTTAATACTTCTTTCTTTAATCATGTGTACCCTACCTCCCTACTCCAAAACCTGCCTTCAGTTATCACCACCCATCAGTTAGAAAGAATCTGATAATTTAACCACACAAAAGTCTTTCCACTACTGCTGATATCTTCAAACAATGATGAAAGTGAGGTTTCTTTTTTAATAGGAGATTATGTCTGAAGTAATGATTCTCTGGTGGAATAATGCCAGGTATCAGGGAAAAGCTGGGGCCAGAGGACCCACAAAACCATGCAATATTGACAGTCTCCTCTCTAGGACTAGTCTAAGTTTCGTTTACATACTTTCAAGCTACTTTATCATCTTGCAAATTTTTAGGAACAAGAATATCTTGGCAGCTAAATGGTTTATGTGATCATTAATGTGATGTCATTTCAAAATCAGTTTTAGTGTGTAAATACCTGTTTCAAAACCCCAGACCATAATTGTGATATAGGCATATACTGATTGTATTTATAAAATATACACTCCTACTGACGATACTCGATGACTTAATATAACACTGGTATTTACTTTAAAAAAAAACTATAAACGAAAGACTTTAATGAATGGACTATTTTTACTTTTATAAAAGCTAAAAGAACTTGTAACAGTACCTGGAACAGCTGAAAGAATTATTCTTAGGCTCTGCCAACTTTTCAAAGCTAAAAGGACTATTCTCTGTAATTGAAGATATTCTACTGCAGGGGTAAGTACTTTGACAGACACCATTATACTCCTGCAAGTGAAAAGCATTCTGCACAGGTGTGGAATCACCTCAGCAGAAGGGAAGAAGCAGCTTGGTTTGGCATATCAGTATTGGAGCTGGTAATAACTATGGATAGAAGTGGCTGAAAATATACACAATGCTTTTTATATATCACTGAAAACAAATTATCTCAGTAATGCCCATAGTAATTGATAACCTTTACACTCTGGATTGTATTGATTAAACCATTTAGGAGATAGCAAACTATTATAGTGGGACTTTCTGGTTCAGTGACACCTTCACAAAGCATTAGGTCCCTTACGCATGTTTTTAATGATGCCTGCTGTAATTGATAACATTTATACCATCCTTACATTGGTCAGGGCATTCAAGCCACACCAAACTATTACAGAGTGTATTTCTGGATCAGTAACTACACAAAACATTATGTACAATATCACCTCCTTATTCCCAGAAATGTCTGAATATATATTGCATACTAGTGAGAACAATGTTTAGAAACTAATAGAATGTGCTTCTTTGTGGTATTCATTTATTCTACTTACTGGGGCTAAATGGGAATTTTTCCTAATGAATAACTTATCAAAATACACAAAGCATCTGAAAGCAGCATTACTGACTGGTTTAGGCTTTACTTAAACTACTTGGTTTAATTATAATGATTAAGCTGCCTAGTGGGGACTCAATTCTTAATGACTTAATTTAATGTGCTGTCCATTTAAATGTCACCTTGTGAGGCTTTTCTTTGTCCTGTTACCAACTAACTGGGCACCCAAGCAAAGACAAGTATCATTCGAAAAGCAATACTGAAGGGAGAATGAATTTTGGCCGACAGACTTAGATTTGTAAGTAATATAGCATTTTTCCCTAATACAGTTTAATTTCTTTGTTTGATGCTCCATTTTGGGGGGTATACAAAGAGGTAAAAAAAAGATAAATATAGCACACCTCATGCGTTTCACATTTTCCTTTACCATCAATCAGGAAAACCATGGCCTAAGCCAGTGGTGTGCTGGAGCCCATTCCTACTGCCTCATGAGGGTCTACTGTTAAAATTTCGGGAGATTTGCAAGCTGGTTGACATTGTGTTGATAGCCTGAAATCTGCCATGGTGGGTGCATGGAAGCCAACCAATATCAGCCACCCCTAGAGCCGGCTGTTAAACATTTACTAGCACACCGTAGCCTAAAACTGATCAGCATTAAATTCAACAACTATTCTTAAGCTCATTTTGCGGCCAGAGCACAGCATTGTGGAGAGTGAGGAACACCAGTATGTGTAACGCATGGCGTGTAACCTGTAAGTGCTTGTGACCTTGTTCTGGCATAAGACAGATGTGAAAATTACAGTGCAGGCTTGTACACGTGGTAAAAAGAATTGCAGGAGTCCACCGGAGGGAAGAGAAACATCTAGTTGGGAAAATAGGAGGCAAATAAATTGGGTCTTAAAGAGAATTTTGATAGGTGGCAATAAAAGTTAAAGGCAGAGAAGTGAGGAAAACATTTTAAAAATATTGATAATTTTATTTTGTTGTAGTTTGGGCTTTATGTAAGAGACTAGTTCAAATAAGTGTGTAAAAGAGATTAATCTGGTGACTCAAAAAGGACGATAAACCAGTTGCCCTCGAGTCAACTCTGACTCATGCTAACCCCATGTGTATCAGAGTAAGACTGTGTTCCATAGGGTTTTCAGCGGCGATTTTTCAGAAGTAGATTGCCAGGCCTTTCTTCTGAGGTATCTCTGGGTGGACTTGAACCTCCAAACTTTCAGTTAGCATTTGAGGGTCTCCAAAAAGGACTACAGTGTAGTGAGGGGAACATATCAGGAATGGAAAGAGAATCGTTGACTGAGACCGAGATAACTAAGCTGGCATAGCCCAGATGCTGAGTACAGATTCTGGAGCTGGACTACCTGTGTTCAAATCATAGTTTCATAATAATAGTCCCTAAGATGTAGGTGATAATTAAAGGAGTGACATGAGAAAAGTGCTTGGACTTGTGCCTGGCATATGGTAAGTGCTATGTTTCACTGGTCCTGGCTGGCACAAGCAGCTAAGCCCTGGACTAACAGAAACTAACGGGTTCAAACTCACCCAGAGGCTCCTCAGGAGACAGGCCTGGCAATCTGCTTCCAAAAGGTCACCACCTTGAAAACCCTACAGAGCAGTTCTACTCTGCACACATGGGGTTGCCATGAGTCAGAATCGACCCAATGGCAATCAACAACAACATGCGTTCACTAAAATAAGAGCAAACAAACCAACCAATGTTCTGGTGAAAATAGTAAAGATCTGTATTTGAAACATGGTGATCAATAAAAAATTAGAAAACAGTATAACCATTTGTATGCTGTAATGACTGTGAGAAAAGAGAGGAAAGTCAAAGATGGTTCTAATATTTGGGTATATTGACAGAGCTGAGTCTATTGACAGAATTATCTACGAGACTATCATCACTTTCCTACTCATCATGAAAGAGTTGAAAGCACAGATTTTAGAGCCAGACTCAGATTCAAATCCCAACCCTGCTGTGAGCATTATCTCTTTAAATCTCACCAACCTTATCTGCAAATAAGAAATTTTCCCTGTTCACTTTGTAGTATTGCTAGGAAGATTGAATAAGACACTTCCATAAAAGCACCTAGCCAAGGGCCAGGTACAGAATAGAAGTCTGACAAGCATTAATTGTTCTTTCTTTCTTCCTTTTGTTGGGTGTTGGTATTATAGTACTGGGGAAGGGTGAGATGCCAAAACATCCCCTAATCTTAAAGTTGACCTCAACATTAGAATTCTCTTATAAAAAGTTATCTTTTGAGATGTATTTTTAGCAAGTCCGTTTGAAGTGTAGTAACACATAAAAATCATACATTATCTAGTATTAGGACAACTAACAAAGTGTATTGCATCAATGAAAAGGGGAGAAGTATATAATGAAAAGAATGAAAAAATTAAATAATTTTGATCTAGGATTGATCATATTTACAATGATCACTAGTCCTCTCCAATTATAAGTCATATTTACATTTGTGTTTTATTTACTTCATATTCATACTCTATATTCTAAACGTAAGTAGAAGTATCTTATTGTCATTTTAACAATGAACACAAAAAAGTGACCACGACTTGTCTAGAGAAAGTAAAATTGCTAAAGTGAATATTTTAGAATTTAGGATTTGGTACTTTGCTTAGTGGTCCATGAAATACAAAATAATTAATTTAGAGATTAGGGATTACCATTGGAGCTGAATTTATAATGGAGATCATATTTCATAATTAAATGTCTGATGCAGACTATGCTTTTTCTACATATTCTCTAGGTAG
>NW_004444166.1:937822-939307 GCF_000243295.1 Trichechus manatus latirostris | reverse complement strand
GCTAATTGCCGCACCACCTCCTCAAAGAGCCTTAGCGATCCTGGCTTTATTGTGTTCACGTGTCTGAGGTTTTTTCACTTTTCTATTTGCTATCAGGCTGTTAGTTGTCCTCCATTCTTTCTTGTATCCATTCATCTGATTTATTAATGTGCTGAGAGGAGGGAGATACCCCCTAAACACAGCACACCTCTGTAACAGAGCTAAACTCCAGCAAGTCACTTACCCTGTAATTTGGAGGGGGTGCCTAAGATGTGGCTTAGAGTGCGGTCTACAGGAAAAAATGGAATGGCTTATGAAAAGCACGTGGCTCACAAAGGTACTTATGAAAGGCCCAGCTACATATTTATTGAGTGCCCAAGTTTTATTCTCCTGTGTAAATGAAATTGCCAAATATTTAAAAATATCACTGTATCTTAAGACAAATACACTTAAACAAGAAAGATCACTTGAAGTCTCACAGCCCCTTGTTCAAGACAGGGAATAATGCCTGTTGTGTGTGTATATTCACTCCATGAGAAGTATGGGATGGGAATTTGTTTCCACAAGCTATTAAATATTATCACAAATATCACAAAACGCTTCAGTTCAGGATATTAGATTATCAATTACTAAATCAAGTATTAGGTATATGCATAGAATATCCCCTGAAGATTCTATAACCTGTGATATAGAACACTTTTGAAGATAACTAATGTACAAATAAATCATCGAGCAGGCAGTGTAAAATCAAACCAATAAAAAAGTATTAATAAACAAATTATAATTTATTAAAAGCAATGGGGTATGTGCTTAGGAGTTTTTGTTTGGGTAAAATGGGGCAAAGAAAATTTTCTATCCTACTCTCTTTATATTAGTGAATCTTTGTTAATGTTCTGACAATTAATCTAATTAATAATACTAATTATGTATCATAGTCAGGAATCAGCTCAGTCCCTTGAATTCTCTTTCTTTATAAATGTAGATTCCTACATTCCTACATCTGATTTCTACTAAATCAGAATCTTTTGGAGTGTGATTTGAGAATTCTGCAATTAACAAGACTTCCCTGTTATTCCTATGAATATGAAATTTGTTTGTGATTTTACATCTATTAAATCATCAGAGTATGAAGCAATGCATCTGTACAGGATGCCCCAGACTCTCCATAGGTTCCTCAATGCAACCAATGCTCAACAATATCTCTTTCCTTTTATTTATTACAGAGGAGAGTAGGGTATAATTCTCTGTATTATTAACTCATTAAATCAATGTTTATTCAGCACTTAATGTGTGCTAAGAGATAAAACAGTGAGCAAAAGCAGATGCTGTTTTAGTCTTACAGGACATACAGCCTAGTCCACTATGTCTATGATGCTGAAAAAAATATGAACACACACACACACACAAACACATGCTTTCATTCAGAGAACAGAATATTAGTAAATCAAATTACATGAGTTGACAGACCTCAGCAGTCAAGGAAGATGAGTTACATTCTGACAATGT
>NW_004444166.1:935497-936796 GCF_000243295.1 Trichechus manatus latirostris | reverse complement strand
AGCTCCCTGCTGTAGCAAGTTCTGTGATTTCTTAAGTGTTCCAGCCAGTCAGGCATATGTGTCTTTCTGGCACCCCACCAGTCTTTGATGGAAGATTCCTGAACAAAAATCTTACAATCTGTGTTGAGTGGCCTCCAGTGTCGAGTATCCTCTGACTCTTTAAAAATACCATTGTCAGCCCTTCCTTTTCCATTGTGCTTGCTGAGCTGCGTTCATTCTCACATATGCCTTTTAACAACAACCCTCAGGCAGACCTCAAAAGTCTTTTAGCTACCAGTGGTCAGATCTCCCTGTTCTTCATCAATCATTCACACTGGGTACTTCCTAGAGACTGTTTCAGCTGTTTAATCATTTGTTTCTTTATCCTTAAATTGGAGTCCCTGCTTTAGCCCACATACCCTCCTTTTTATGCTACTGGCATTATGTTACTATCTTAACTTCTGTTTTCTCCATACCTTCTGAGATTCTTTTTTTTTTTTAACTCCTCATCTTTTCCCCCCTTTGATTCTGTATGTTCTAACTCTTGCCCTAATCTCAAGCTCTGTGCCACTTTCCCTTTCTTGTATTCTTTTTTCCCCTCAGACTTTGGTTCCAGCTGCACTGGGTCTGACTTTTTCTCTTTAGTCATTTTCTCCATTAATTTCTCAACATTCTTCCCTCCACCTCTTCTATAGATCCTATCCTCCCCCAACTTCCTACCTTTACAGGGTTTTCTTTCCCCTGCTGTTTTTTTGTTTTTTTACTGAAACCCTGTCCAACCAAAGTTTCATCATAGTTCTCTTCTTTTGTCTATTACTATAACTTGACATCTGCCATCTTTATTTCCTCTCTCTCTGAAGCTCCCGTCAATGCCTCTCCATCGCCGGGAGACTCTCCTGCCTTCATTGCGGCAGATGTTGCTACTTACTTATTTCTCGTCCCCCTTTTATTCTGAAATTTGAATCTATCCCAGCTGTGCCTTCCTCACTTTATTATGACATGTGCTCAGCCAGTTTGCATAGGTATGGCCCTTTTCCTCACCAAGGTTACATACGATTCTCTTTTTCCAGGAAGCAGTGTGGTGCCTTGTTCTCCATCACTAAAATAATGTTTCTTAACACAAGTTCATTTTATTTAAATGGCTGGTTGAACCACATAGCACGGATGACTCCTATACCAGCCAAATCCCTTCTTTGTCTCTAATTGACTAACCTCATTTTAACTTTGCCAGTTTTATTTTAATTTCACCACACTATTGAAAATCCTAAACTCATCTTCTGCTTTTAACTGAAAGTGTTAAACTGAGAAAAACATTTTACA
>NW_004444166.1:928467-930430 GCF_000243295.1 Trichechus manatus latirostris | reverse complement strand
AGAATAAACACAAAGAATTAGTAAATATAAAAAATATGTTTGAAAAGGAGCAAAGAAATAAATTTAAATAAGATAATAACAACAAATCATAAACCACAGAACTTTCTTAAAAAGAAATCATAATAAAATGAGAGAATGCAAGTATTTTATTTTGGACTTCATCTTATAACATTAAACTTAGTAAATATTTTTGAATATGTCAGTGCAGAAGAATAAAATCTTTATTTGAAGGGGTTTAATTGTTTTCAATGTCTAACAAAAATACATTCATTAATCAATGCAATTATGCATTTTTTAAACAAATGTGTTGAATATCTACTTCATGTCAAACAATGTACGAAATACTACATATTATTATTGGGTGGAAAGAACGGTTAAGCGCTGGACTGCTAGAAGAAAGGTTGGCAGTAAGAACCCACCCAGAGGTGCCTCTGAAGACAGGCCTGGTGATCTGCTTCAGAAAGGTCACAGCCTTGAAAACCCTATGAATCAGTTTTACTCTGGACACATGGGGTCGCCATGAGTTGGCAGCTAACAACAACATCAACATTATTGTTTGAAAACTCATACACATTAGTAAAATGTATCTTTAGTATTACAAATAAAAAGAAAAGATATAGTTTTATATACAGATTATGCATTTCTGCAACCACCAGTCACCATCACACCCTAAAGGAAAAACCCTGAGTTAGTACAGTTGAGTGCCCTAATGTTATTTATCATTGCAATTAATTTAATCCTGTCATCTTCTTGGGACCTCCTAATGCTAGACTTTTCTTCCTTGAAAGTGCTAATGAACAGAAAAATGACTTATTTTATTAAACTTACCATACAATATGTAACACAAAGCAGGACAAGACATGCATGTCTTGATTATAAATAAGAATATCCACAAAATTTATGGGTATTTCAGCAGTGCTATTACCATCAAATCAGGATTTCATAATTAAGATCAGTTTTTCAGAAAAGCACTTCTAGACTAAACATTATCTGAAAAGTCATAGATATTCTGATAGCATAGACAGGATACTGCTAATCCAACAAGCTTTAATGAACAAATTAACCCTGATCATGTGCAATCAAACTATATATATGGTTGAATAAATTCCAGTGCCTTTATAGTGTATAAGGTCTTCAGTGTAGCGGTGTACCTGATCTTTTGTGTCAAGACTGTGGCTGACTTTTCCTTCCATGGTTGTCCTGTTAACATCCAATCAAATACTGGCGATTTCTGAGTGACTAGGAAACACTCTCCAAAGTGGAGGGTAGGTAATGACTTCTTAACATGGCAGCACTCTTCAGACAACATGAAACATTGTAATTTGCTACTGTGAAACTCTTGTAGCCGAGATTAGAAGATAGCCTATGAACTTAGTTACTTGTAAAGTCATTTGATGAAAACCAGAAAGAAATGTGGGTATATGTTATTGGAACTTAACATTACAGAAGAAAAAAAGATAAGATATCCTTAAAGTAGAATAGAACCTATTTAGAACAAATTCTCAGTAGCACACGTTTGTTTTACATAGATAAGAAGTTGAGAGATTTACCTATATAGAATGTGTCAGGAAAATCTTGTGCTAAGGTTAAATACAATTAGGATCACCCAGATTTTCAAGGAGACAATCTTCTGTACAGGAAATTAGTTCAAGTCAAGGATTATGAAGAAACTGCAATCAACTTCAGTACATTTTTAAATGCTGGAAGCTATAAATCATTAATTTTTTTTCTGTAACGGTTGCATTGAACTGCCGTCGGGTCTGGACAGTTACATGTACCTTGGAGCAAATCCAGAAGTACTAGATGAGCCTTTAACTAACTGAGGTAATTATGCTTATTTCTTTTGGAATGTACTTCTTAGAAATGGTGTTTAGTTTTCCTTCCAACTTTCATGACATGTTTATTGAAATCAAGTGTAATTACTTAAAGTTTTTCCTTTCCTTGCCAACCATACAATTTCTTG
>NW_004444166.1:923901-927859 GCF_000243295.1 Trichechus manatus latirostris | reverse complement strand
AATGTCTCAAAGGAAAACAACTACTTTCATTTTTGCCTCCTGCAGCCACCCTGTCAGGGGAGAGGTCTGGGCTCAGAAAATACAGCTCATTAAAATGAAGAATTTTCTCCGACTTTGATATTCACAGTTCACGGGGGACATACTACCTGTGTTGCAACACAGCGGACTAGACCTTAATTAAATTGCTTTAATCAAATTCATTATGTCTCTAACATTTATGAAATATGCGAAGTTACATGCCGATATTGTTAGTATATATATTTTTAACTTGTTGAGTTTTCTCTTCCCTCATTTAATTGGTGCATTGAGCAATATTCAGAATAAGACTTTCATCTACCTCATAAACATCTCACTGGTGTGCTAGGTATTTTTGTATTTCTTGCAAACAACTACTCTTGCTTTCAGATGAGGCTACCTATTTCCTAAGCCTATACACAATTTTAGAGTCATTATCAGAGGAAGGAAGATTTGTCATTCCAAATGGAATTTTGTAAATAAAAAGTCTTAGTGTTCTACTACTTACCTTTATTGCCATATTGTAATTGGGAGTAGAAGGTTTAAAACATAATCTTCCTTAATATAAAGGCCAACATGTTAAGATACATTCACATCAATATACAAATTGGGCAGTAATTGTTTATGATAGAGATACCAGCTTTAGCATTCTAAATATTTCTTCTGTTTAGCTGGCTTCTGTAGGCAGACTACAAAAGAAATATTTCCTGTACTTCCTGAGAAATTTTTGTTCTATCTTTTAATGGCTGTGAATAATTTTGGCTCTGCTGACTTTTGGCACAAAAGGACTTTGTAGTTTTTTCTACATTTCTACATTCCAGCAGAGAAAATGGAATTTCACAGGTGAAGTTTTGTGATTCCTAAAATTCTCACCTTGTATACAGATGACAATTAATGAAATGACAGTCCTGGAATTTTACACAAGTGTATTAAATCTTATTTAAGTAAATCTTAAGTAAATGTAGGACTTTAAAAGCATGAAAGGGGCAGGGAGGCATTAAATTTCTGGTTGAACAAGCTGACAACTAATAGAAAAACATCAATGTTATCAACAGTTCAGTAAATGTTTGTCATGGGCCTTATGGACTTATTGTTAACAGAGAATAAGCTGTATATTAATAATTCATCTCGATGAAGTTATTGCATTTATACTTTATTACTGATTTAGCTTGCCAAAATCTGGAAGGTACTAGAAGTGTTCTGGAAAGAGTTAGAAACATTATCAGTGAAGGTGAGTACTTGAAGATAAAGTGATAGAAATAGGAGTGGGTCAGACTACGAAAAGCTCCGAATACAATGTTAAGGACTTTATAACTTTCAGTGATACTAAGTCACTGAATGTTTCTGAGTCAGATATTGACATAATTTAAATGGTGTTTTAGGAATGATAATCTGGTTTTGGTGCAAAAAAATGAACTAAAGCATGAAAAAATTACAAAGGACACAAGTCAGAGAGATTGATAATTGTCCTGATATGAGTTGACAAGGGCTATATGAGAGTGATAGTAGCTGGAATGGGTGGAGGTAGAAGACATTTTGAAAGAAAAGAAATCACACCTTTAGAAATGCAGAATTGGAGATCTGGAGCCAGATGGTGGCCAGATGTAAAAAAAAAATAAAATAAAATTGGAAGTAGAATAAATGGAAATGTGGGAGTCATAGGACTAGGTGAGAACTGTGAAGGAGAAGATAGAAAAGGAAAAGAAAGAAGTTTAGGACTTAATTTTGGAAATATTCCACATGGTGTAGGTAGGAAGAAGAAACATTATGGAGAGAGCTAGTTGTCAATAGAAGTAGCAGGAAGACTAGAAAAAATATAGCATCCACATTAAGGCCCACAAAGGAAAGAACTTCAATAGGAAGGGCTTATCAAAAGACTGCTACTGAGGACAAGAAAAAGAAAGCCTGCAAATGGACAGAAGCTTGGAAATACTAACACCATATGTGACTTTTGTTTATCATTTAAAAATAGTGATGGGGTAAAAGCAAGAACACAAGTTAGGGAAACAGTAGGAAGTAAGGCAGTGTAGATAAGGTTATGCTTCTCTCTGTAAGAAATGGTAGGAATGTGAGGTTTGGATAAAATGAAGTATACTTAAACGGGGAGGGAAGTGTAAGTTTATTAGGATGAAAAGGGGAAACAAAAAGTGGAGAACAAGTGAGCAGTGATGCTGGTAAAAAGAAAAATGTGGGAGTCAGTGTACCCAGTATAATTTGTGTTTATCTTTCCTCCCTCAAGTTGGTTAAACTGTTTTGGGATAACAGTGCCGTATTGTGTGCTCACCTTTCACTCTAAGCAACCATTTTTATTAAAGGTTTGTAAATATTTCAGCACCGACTGCCTTCAAAATAAATCCACTGTGAATCATGTTATATTAAAATAGTATATTATAAAAATGTGTAATACGAACAGATGTATCTTTGTCAGATTTTCTTCCAGTTCCTGTAAATCCAAGATATTAACACGAACAATAGATATTTATAGAGGCTCACGGCAGATACTTTTATAGTGTAGTGCTTAAAATAATAAACAATATCATTTTGAATATGTAATTGTTTCAGAAAGCCACAATTAAAAAAATCAAATTATCTTTACATGCCTTGATGGTCACTTAGGCAGCTTTTACAGAATTGATGTTTGGTAAGTAGTCACCTCAATATTAATGATGTAACTTGGGAAAAACATTCCTAAGCATGGAAAACATAAAATGAAAGTCTGGTTTTATAAATTAAGAGGAAAAACACAGGGTGTTTTGTTTGTGTCCAATAACCATTGAAAAAGAACTTCAAGAGGTTTAAATTGCAATTCAGGTATTTCCCAGGGGATATTTTTTCTAGGTACAAGGGAAGCAGTACCTTTGAGATTTTCTATAACCTTCTCCTTGATCTCCGTGAACTCACGCAGCTAACCACATTCTTCCTTTCCTACCCTTATAAATGAAGCTCTCCAAACATTTAAGCTCATCCTGGAATTGCATGAAAAATCTCTACAGCCATCATTTCTTGATCTCCAGAATCCTTCGACCTGCCTCTCCCTTCATTTCTTTACCACTCCTCACTCTTGGCTTTCCAATTTTACCAGCCCCTACACATTTGTGCTCCAATTTCAATTTGGTTTCTTGAATGGGCAACTGTGTTTTTGACCTAATATTCCCAGCTGACTTGGGCATGTCATTAGGTCACAAACTCGATGTCTAACTTTATGATTCACATGACAGCACAGAACACCAGGTAAATCAGGGAACTGGAAATGAGCAGCTGGGCCCAAGCCGCTACCATCCCTTGTCTAATAAGAGAAAAGGAGCAAACAAGAAATTCCAAATCAAGACTTTAATTCTTCTTAGAAGATTTGTCCATTTACCTGGTGTTATTTGAAATCATCTACTTTTCATGACGGAGATTGTGATACCAGGGAATGAATTTCTTAACTGATGATGCTTTACCTCAAAAACAATAATAAACAGAAACCAAAACATAGGATTTATATATGAGTAGGAGTATTATGCGCTCTAATGTGTTCTATAATTTTATATTTAGCTAGGCTTCAAAACACATTTAGAGAAGAAGCTATGATCAATACAGTATATTTATAGGTAAAGCAACAAACACTCAGTTCATGTGATATCCTCCAAATTATTTAGACTACAGTGGATTCGGTTTTCAATTTATATACGGATGTCTTTAGTAGTGGAAAAAAAAAGAACTATATTTCTAATTCGTGAACTTAAGTTAGTATGGTTTAAGCAATGCTAGCTGCCGTAATGGGTGGGAGGGCACCCTAAATCTCAGTGGGTAAACCAATAGAAACTTGTTTCTTGCTTTAATAAGCCCAAACTGAAAGTTCCAGATTAATGAGTATTTATTCTCAAGCAAGGATCAGAGACCCAGGCTCCTTCCATTTAGTGGCTTGGCCACCTTTAAGACATGGCTTCCAATAAACAGC
>NW_004444166.1:922596-923801 GCF_000243295.1 Trichechus manatus latirostris | reverse complement strand
AAAGCTAGCATTTTATTGCTGTTCTTGTTATTGTTAAATACAGGTCTTTTGGTATGTTTTAGAAAATAAATGATGCTTAGTTGTATTCTATTTCACGTCTATGTTCCCTTCATATACCACTGATGAATGCCTTACACATAGCAGATTTTCAATATTTGTTACATTAAATTGCATTAATAGTAACAATAATGCAGAAGATGATGTAAAAATTGAAAGTTTACTAAGTTAATAAAACATCTAGCTTGCATACTGTTATTCATTCTTATTAAAAATTCTATAAAAAGGTTATAGAAACTTTGTAAAGGAAAATATGAGATAGACCACATAAAATTAACATAGGTGTAAACAAAAATTTTTGCTTTTTCTCTCTATACTTTGCCTAAGTCAACAATTCAGCACTGGACTTACTAATTAATGGAACTATTCATTTAATAGATATTTTTGCATGCCTTTTGCGGGGGGGCAGACATTGGAATGTAATAGCAAACACATGAGACAAAGCCCCTCCTCTCCTGGAGTTTTCATTTCTGTGGGGTGAGGGACAGGGAGGAGGCAGACAACAGAAAAGTAAACAAATGAGTAAACAAGAAATTTTCAGAGAGTGAAACAAATATAATGAGAATAAAACAGAATATTTTGGAAGAGCATGATATAGATGCATTTAATTTAGGCTCTATTGTTAAAGAAAGCCTTCCAGAGGCAGGGGCCAACATCATGGGCATGCATTCTAGGCAGTCACACAGAGCTCCACACTCAGAAGGGCCCAGCTCTTGTTTCAATGCTTTTCTGTCACCATATTGAAATACTTAGTACTTTATTTTTGAACGTATGTTTTGTAAATGATGTCAGTTGGAACAATAGAGCCTGTGAATGGTCAGAGGTGATACACCCGTATGAGCATCCACTGTTTCTTGCCATCCTGTTTTCATATCATGTCCATAATGCCCATGAGCACATAATTTTGGTGGACCTGCAGTACCTTGGAGTTCAGCAAGACTCAAAGCAAGTACAAGGTAAGTGTGTTATATCTAGGACTGAGTAAGAAGGGGTGCTAACAGCCCTGCTTCAAATGCAGGAAGAAGACAATGATGTTCTAATAAATACGAATGACCTAAGAATCTCATATCCTTCCTTACTTACAGTTCTTTCCTGTATTAACCAACCACTTATGCTGAAAATGATGACGTGGAAAGAAGGGGAAAGAT
>NW_004444166.1:891722-921948 GCF_000243295.1 Trichechus manatus latirostris | reverse complement strand
ATGTAGCAACAACAACCGACATTTAAAAACGCTGCCAATCACAAAGGAAGAAAAAGAAATCCTTGAGTGTCAGAAGTTGAGACAGAAGTCAAGGCCTTAATTGTAATCAGAAGCTGATGCCACATCCTGTTTGAATTTTAATGGAATGTTAATCTCCAAAATGAGGAGATAAGACTAGGTGTGGGAGTTAAACTGTGCCCCTGCTTCCTTACAGGCTAGTAAAACACCTCTCACCTGCAGAGAAATCACTTGGGGAGGGGGGTCAAAGAAACCTAAACCTCCTGCACGAACTGCAAGGTTAATCAGAACCCAATTAGCAGCTATGGGACATTTGAAGAACACTATATACAAATTCAACCTAATAGACAATTATTAGAATTTACACCCAAAAGAAATACATATTAATTTCAAATGAAAAATGTATAAATATTTACAAAATTAACCATAGCAAGTATCAGTGAGGTGATAGTGTGCAGGTGCCACAATCTGACAAAACCAAACCAAAGAAATAGACATAGCTAATGTACTTCATAGATTTTAAACTATAAAAGACAATTGTCACAACTCATGGATCGCATAAAACATGCAAATTATGAAACATTTAGAATCAAATGACATTGAAGTACAACCGATGAAGCACAACCCATCAAAATTTGTAGGCTATCTAAAGTGGGATTAGGGAATTAGGAAATTTATATATATTTGTGTTTGTGCACGTGTAAGATTGGAAATTTATAAGCAAAACATTCAACTCAAGAAGTTAGAAAAGGCAGAAAACAAATAGTATGATGAAGAAAATTAAGGTAGAAGTAAAATAGAAAATAAAGATATAAAAGATTAACAGAAATTAGAGCAGATTTTTTAAAATAAAATTTATTTTATTTAGGGTTGTTGAAAATATACACAGCAGAACATACACCACTTCAACAATTTGTGCGAGTACAATTCATTGACATTGATTACATTTTTCAAGTTGTACAACCATTCTCACCCTTCTTTTCGGAATTGTTCCTCGCCCATTAACATAAACTCACTGCCCCCTAAGCTTCCCGTCTAACCTTTCGAGTTACTGTTGTCAGTTTGATCCAATATAGACAACTCTTTAAAAGAGCACAATGTTCAAGGCAAACATTTTTTACTTAGCAAGCTAAACTATGGTTTAAAGTTGACTTCAGGGAATAGTTTTGGTTTAAGGTTCAAAGATTATCTCAGGGCGATAGTTTTGGAGCATCATCCAGCTTCAGTGGCTCCAGAAAGTATGGATTCTATGAGAATTTAAAATTCTGTTTCAGAAGTCCCCCCTTTTGATCAAGATTCTTCTAGACAATCTTTTTTTTTAATTGTACTTTAGATAAAGGTTTATAGAACTAGCTTCTCATTAAATAATTAGTACACATATTGTTTTATGATATTGGTTAACAACCCCACAACATGTCAAAATTCTCCCTTCTTGACCTTGGGTTCATTATCAGCTTTTATGTCCCCTCCTTGCTTCTAGTCCTTGCCCCTGGGCTAGTGTGCCCCTTTAGTCTTGTTTTGTTTTATGGGCCTGTTTAATCTTTGGCTGAAGGGTGAACCTCAGCAGTGACTTCATTACTGAGCTAAAAGGGTGTCCGGGGGCCATACTTTCATGGTTTCTCCAGTCTCTGTCAGGCCAGTAAGTCTGGTCTTTTTATGATTTAGAATTTTGTTCTACGTTTTTCTCCCGCTCACTATTGTGATCCCTGTCAGAGCAGTCAATGTTGGTAGCTGGGCACCATCTAGTTGCACTCAACTGAGTTTGGTGGAGACTGTGGTAGTTGTGACAAGAGCAGATTTTTAAAAACCTAATAAAAATGAACAATCCACTATCAAGACTGATCAAGAGAAGAAAAGAATAACTATTAATAGGTTAATAATGGAAAAGGGACATGTCTACAGAAAGACATCAACAAATCTTAAAAGAACATAGTGAAGATCTTTATGTCAGTAAATTTGAAAACTAAGATAACCGGGAAATTTTCCAGAAATATTTTCTCAAACTTTATCAAATCTTCAGGGAATCAAGAAATCTTTTATTTTACAAACTTAACTAGAAAATATGCTTTTATACAGTTTATCTTTATAGCAAAACTCTACTAAAGAACAGATAAAAAAATTAAAGTATTTGCATGAGCATACATGCAAACATTCTAAATAATACATTAAATAACTGATTCTGACAAAACATAAAAAGGACAACATGACCAAATAGGGTCTATATTAGAAATGCAAGGGTGATTCAACATTAGATAATTTTTTTACTGCAATCAACCGTGCTGAGATATTAAGTGTGTGTGGGGGGGAAGGGGACTTAATTATCTCAACAGATACAGTAAAAACTTTGATTAAATTTAACTCCCATTCATATAAATTTTTATAAGATACATGTATTATACTAGGAATTGAGTATAGAACCCAATAATGGGTGTCCACTAAATTCAATAAAACATCATTCAGATGTAAAATATTAGAGCTCCTGTCATTAAAGTTAGACTGTTCTATCACCCCTTTCTCTTCAACACTATGCTGAGGGGTTTAGCCAAGTTAAGACCGGGCAAAGAAATACGGCTATGAAAAGTGGGAAAAAAATTTTAAAATACCATTGTTTAAAGACAATATAATTGCTTACATAGAAATATCAAGAAAATCTGCATGTTACCCAAAACCTGCTGCCATCAAGTTGATTCTGACTCATAGCAACCCTACAGGACATATAGGGTTTCCAAGGAGCGCCTGGTGGATTTGAACTGCCGACCTTTTGGTTAGCACCATAGCTCTTAACCACTACACCACCAGGGTTGTCATCAGGAGAAATCAATCACTAGAGGAGGATACCATATTTAGTGAAGTAGAGGGCCCATGAGGGCAAGGAAGTCCCTTAATGAGATGGATTGGCACAATAGCTGCAATGATAAACATGCCAGCAATCATGAGGATGACACAGGAGTAGGCAACGTTTCGTTCTGCTTTCCAAATTTCCCCATGAGTCAGAGTCAACTCAGTGGCAGCTATCTATCCATCTATCTATGGGTGAACAAATTCGAGAAATGTAAAATGAACCCCAGGTTTTAGTTTCAGAAATTGATCAATGATAGTGTCACTTCAGAGATGGAAAAGACTGGAGAAAGAGCTGGGTTGGGGAAGAAGCAAGCTGGAATTAGGGATCCTTTTCAGTTATGCTTGGCATGACTATTAGACAACTTTGTGGAGACTGATACAGATTAGTGTAGAAAAGACTGAATGAGATTACCCAGAGAGAGTGTATAGATAAAAGAATGCCAAAGGCTCCACCCAAAGTGAACTTCATCAGAGGCTGAAAACAGGAGGAAGGGGAGGAGGAGGTAGAAAATAAAAGATAAGGAAAACCAATGGAGTATGGTGTCAATGAAAGCCAAAATGTCAAATTGGGGGAAGCAATAAACTCTTCCCAAACACTGACATGTTAAGTGGAAGGTAAGTAACTAGTGGATTCTGAGACAGAGGGAGTGACCTTGACAAGAGCACTTTAGTGGGACTGGTGAGAATGGAAGGCATCTTAAAATACTGGGTTTTTTTTGTAGATAGGAATGATCCATTTGAGGTTGGGAGGTAATTATTTTGAAGAGAGGTGACAATTGCTAGGATAATTCACTGAGAAAGCAAAAGTGGGTACAATTCAGGGCACAAAGGACAACGTTTCTTCAATCCATTGCTAAAGGGATGAAGAATATGAAAATAAACGTTGGTTGTCTTTAGAGGTCTGCATATATAAAGAATGCACAGAAATTTTTGTCTGTTACTGTGGTGATGTGGGATAACACAGTTTTTATCCTAATTTCTAATCACTTTGATATTTTATACAGCTGAATTGCAAATATGGGAAGGTAGCATCAAAAGACAAAGATGCTGGGAGCATCTTTTATACTATCGGAAGTAGATAATAAAGCTTTGTTCTGTTTCATGTTTTAATTTATTCTGTTGTATCCTCTTAAATCCAATGTCTTATTTTTCACACACAATCAAATATTCTAATAAATTTTTATTGCTAAAGTTTATAATGTTCATGTACACTTTTCCAATAAATGGTACTATCAACTGCCTCAAAACCGATGCCAAATAATATCAACATAGTGCCTTCAATATCATTTTGTGCTAAGTGCTCCCTGGGCCCAGTGCCAACATGAAAATATTTGAGCCCTAGGGAAAGTTTGAATGTTCAGTGAATACCATTCCCTTACCCCCTTACTCAATTTCGCTCAACTCTCACTCGAGAAATAAACAGACATATGCTGTATGTAATGAATTCTATGTTGGAAGAGTTTTACACTTCTTAGAACTGTATAATTTAGGTCGCAAAATGTTGCAATTAAGAGAACAATTAGAATCTATACTCCAACTCTTCCCATTTCTCCTACTGATTGAATTTATGTTTGAAAGGATACTAATCTTTACTCTAATAATTTTAAACTGGTATTATTTTAGGTCCAGAATCAAGAATCATAGCTTTATTTAGTGACTTTAGAATTGTGGAGCATTAGAGCATGAAAGGGATTTAGAGATTTAATCGAACCTCCTCCCTTTTTCAAATGAGGAAATTTAGAAAACCTTAGGAAGTTAAGTGATTTGCCAGTATTAGACAGCTGAGTTAGTGAAAGAGCTGAGCTACAAAACCCTAACTTCTAATTTAGGCAAATGTTTGCTCCAACTTCCTTTTATTAATTCATTATGACGTGGACTCCAGATTGTAAAATGTATTTTCTATTTATCATCTGCTTTTTTTTTTTAGTTTATAAATTGTCTGCACTAGTTGACTTGTATTGATGTTTATCAACCACTTCTAATGCAAACCTACCTTTGAAGAGGATACAGATTCCTCACAATCCTGGAGATGCTAACACACCCTTCTGGCTGTGGGGGTTAACCTCCCCTACTCCCATCCCCTGCTCTGCTGAGAATGACTGCTTTCTCTTTGACAAGATGATTTTGAGTACTCTCAGTTTCTAGCTTTTATTACAGAATTGGTATAATATTAAACATTCTTTTTAAAATTGTATGTCTATAAAACCAAAACCAAACTCATTACCGTCAAGTTGATTCTGACTCATAGCTACCCTATAGGACAGAGTAGAACTGCCCCATCGGGTTTCCAAGGAGCGGCTGGTGGATTTGAACTGCTGACCTTTTGGTTACCAGCTGAGCTCTTAACCACTGCACCACCAGGCCTTCTATATGTCTATAACCTACTCTAATTATTACTCACAAACCCACACTCTCCAACACACACACACACCCACACACATATACACACACACACCTCAGGGAATCTCATCGATAATTTACTTAAATTTCTGATTTAGAATTTAGGGGATAAAACCTGGTTATTTTAGCCTGTTTGCTAAGGGCCCAATGAAAATACCTCTCTCAATCATGTACATAATAATAATGCTGAATATCTGGCATTTAAGAGCTCGGCTTGGAAACTCTCTGGGGAAGTTCTACTCTTTCCTATAGGGTCACTATGAGTCGGAATCGGCTCGATGACAACAGATTAATTCATTCTCTAATTAGCATTTTCACAATTTGTGTCTGAAGAAAGTTTTTTAAAACAAAGAGGATCAGCTTATCATTTTTAAGTCTTGAAAAATCAAATTTATTCAATTACCATTTAGTATCTAAGATATATATAATAATAGAATCAATCACAGTAAACTAAGGTTTTAGAATAAAATTTTCTTTTATATCCTTAAATATTAAAGGAACAATTATTAAAGAATGGAATTTTAAAATGGATGTTCAGTTAAAAAAAACACAGATTAGTCTGTCCACTATTATATCCTTAATTGTGTTTTGAGAACTTCATAAACTGTCACAGTTTTAGTTGGATAAATGAATCTACCAGAACACCCATTCAATGATCCAGATATCATATTTTCTAAGTAATAAATTTAAAGGCTTCTTATCTTTACCTAATTGTTCACTCTTCAGGTTAATAGCTCAGCACACAATTTCCAATTTATCACTTGAAATTGAAAGTAAATATCTTAGTGGGAGTTTGAGAAAAATAAAATTCTTTAAAAACAAACTGGGGGTAATTTATAAGAGCTTTAAAATTAATAATTAACTGGAATAAATAATGATATTAACAGGATACAAATAATCATAAAAATTCATATAAGCAGAGAGTTGAAAGGAGCTTTGAACTGTCATCTATTTCTTAAAAACTTTTTCAGTCCTTCCTTATCAGCCTCTAGTAGTCAGCTTTACTGTCCATCTCATCAGCTGTTCCCCCACTGACTTCCTAGTAAAGCCTTCCTTAACACCTTAGAATGAATTGTTCCTGCTTTAGTACATTGTTTATATTTAGTCTAGGATTTTAAAAAAAGCATATATTATATATTACTATTTATGCACAAACATTTTTTCTTCTAAAAGATACGCTTGAAAGCAAGACTTGTGACATGTCCACCTTTGCATCATTTTTATACCATTTATACACAAATTTATGACTGTCTTAGTCATCTAGTGCTGCTATAACAGAAATGCTACAAATGGATGGCTTCAGCAAACAGAATTTTATTCTCTCACAGTCTAGTAGGCTAGAAGTGTGAATGCAGGTCATCAGCTCTAGGTGAGTGCTTTGTCTCTCTGTCGGCTCTGGAGAAAGGTCCTTGTAGTCAATATTCCCCTGGTCTAGGAGCTTCTCTGCGCAGGGACCCTGGGTCCAAAGGACACGCTATTCTCCTGGTTCTTGTTTCTTGGTGGTATGAGGTCCCCATGTCTCTCTGCTAGCTTCTCTCTTTTATATCTCAAAATAGATTGGCTCAAGACACAATCCAATCTTGTAGATTGAGTCCTGCCTCATCAACGTTATTGCCACTAATCCCATCTCGTCAAGATAGGATTTACAACACATAGGAAAAATCACATCAGATGACAAAATGGTGGACAATCACACAATACTGGGAATCATGGCTTAGCCAATTTGATACATATATTTTGAGGGTACACAGTTCAGTCCATGACAATGACCTATAAATTGTTTTCAAGCTCTGTATCTAAATTTATACCTGGGTTATAACACTCTGTCTCAAGTATTTCCTCCACCCTTAAGTCTTTTCACT
The DNA here is from genome assembly GCF_000243295.1 of Trichechus manatus latirostris. Lineage (NCBI taxonomy): Eukaryota > Metazoa > Chordata > Mammalia > Sirenia > Trichechidae > Trichechus > Trichechus manatus. The sequence continues at coordinate 914,827 of NW_004444166.1, read as the reverse complement.
ATAAACATATTGAGCTTTCTTAATACAATACCCTAATTAAACAAATAATAATAACAAATGTTCATTTTCTCAAGCCACATTGCCCAGTAGAACTTCCTGCAGTAACGGAAATAGTCTATACCTGTGTCATTCAATACAATAGCCACTAATCGTTTATAGCTATTGGGCTGTTGGAATGTGATTGAGAAACTAAAGTTTTAATTTTATTTTGTTTAAACTTATTTTAATTTTAATAGCCACATATGACTAGTTGTTACTGTATTGAAAAAAACAGATGCAAAGCATGAATTCCTCATTTAAGGAGGTGTTAGTTAATAGGTGCTTTAGAAAAAAAAAGTTGGTGTTCTATTTTTTAAATTGTGTAATAATTCCTTTTTAAAATTTGCTGTTTAACTAAAATATCTGACACACACACACACGAATATGTACGTCTATATCATTACTGTTAGCTGCTGGTGAGTCAGCACCAGCTCATGGTGACCTCATGTGTAACAGAACAAAACTTTGCCCATTCCTGTGCCATCTTCTCGATAATCGGTGTTTTTGAGTCCATTGTTGTGGCTGTTGTGTCAATTCATCTTATTGACAGTATTTCTCATTTTCATTGGCCTTCTACTCTCTCTCTATTTTTTTCTTTATTCATTGTTTCCGAGCATAACTGCTGTGGTTGTTAGGTGCTGTGGAGTCTGTTCCTACTCATAGCAACCCTATGACTAAAAGAAGGAAACACTGCCAGGTCCTGCGCCATCACGATCGTTTCTAGGTTTGAGTCTATTGCTGCAGTCACTGTGTCAGTCCATCTCGTTGATGGTCTTCCTCTCTCGGCATCTTGTGATTTTTTTTTTTTTTTTTTGGGTTGTTGTTGTTTGTTTTGTTTTTGCTTTATTCAGTATATCATTTTTATTTTTGCTTTTGTTGCTTTATTTAGTTTCAGGATACTATTTTGTTTTTTCATAAATTAGTTTTGAAAGGGAAAAATGTCTAAACAACTTAGCCTGTCTTTAAGGACACTTAAAAAAACAACAACAAACAACCTCTGTTCTAGTAAGCTAGTTTATTCTTTCTACTCTGAGCAGTTCTATAATTTCTCCTTCTGAATTTTTTCTGTACTTTTTTCTTACTTCCTGTCTAACTAAAGTCTGCTCATTCTAGAAAGAATCTCTTTTTCTTTAAAAAAAAAAAATGATTCACCCGGACACCCTTTTAACTAGTACGGAACTCACTCATGAATCATTCTTCTGCCAAAGATTAGACAGACCTATAAAACAAACAATAACACATGTAGTTCAACCACGTATATAAGAATGAATGGGCACACTAGCCCATTGGGAACACGTCAAGTTGTAACAGTGCTCCTGTGTTATTTCAGAATGCAACTTAGTTGTTGATTGTTAGTGTATCTTCATTTATTTGGATGTATTACCTCCCTTACTAGTCTGTGATGGCATCTTATGTTTCATTTTGTGCCTGATGTGCATTAAATATTGAATATGTGCAATAAACATCTTGGATTTCATAAAACAGCCCTAGTTTTCGATGATCTCAAGGAACACTCTTCAATAATGACCTAACCTTAAATTTGTACACCTTTGTTTTTAAGTCTACTTTAAATACTTAGTGCTGCCAGGTTACTCACGTATTATTTTTCCTTGAGACAAAAACAGGTGGACTTGACTACTTTCTTGAATTTTAATTCTTAAAACAACAATTTCAATATATTTTTATTATTATGAAAATAATCCTCTTTCTTTTCTCCTTGCAACTAAATAATCCCAGTTCCTGACTACAGTGTGATGGATCGCTTTTGTGTGGACTTCCTCGTCATGGTCTTATAACTTCCACTTGAGTGATTGGGTGGAACTGTGCAAATAAGTTAATTGTGGCCCACCAAGGGGGCCATCCCACTGGGCTTGAAATAAGCCATCCCAGAGGCAGGAGGGAGGAGGATCCAACCACCCCCAAGGAAGGAAAGCCAAGACTGGAACATGTCTTTTGGACCTGGGATCCCCGTGCTGAGAAGCTACTGGAACCAGGAGACCGAGAACGGAGAGAAACTGGCAGAAGACTGCAAATTTGGTTTCCTGGCCCAGGGATCGAGAAAGCTGACTGCCTTTGGGCCGAGGCTTCCTGGCAGAGTAGGGTGCCTCTGGGTACTGACTGGCAGAGCTAAAAGAGCTTTGTAACACTTGCCTGAGCAGGGCAGAGGCCAAGGGGCCTGGGAGAGGCATGCCTGTAAGCACGGCTGGAAAGAGGCTGTCCTGATGGAGGAACTGTATCCTGAGTGTTCCTCAACCTGAATTGTAATCTGTTACTTTGTAATAAACTTCATAATCTTGAGTATATTCTGTGAGTTCTGTGTGGTCATTGCAATGAATTATTGAACCCAGCACAGAAGTAGAAAGTGCCCTAGGAGGGACGATTGGTGTCAGAATTGGTAAAGATGGCGGAGAACAAGAGGCATATCTGACCTCAGCCTCACAGGAATCAGCCTTGGGCTGTTGATCTTGATTCTCCTCCCCTTCTTGAAGTTAGAGGAGATCAGACACTGCCCCCACACCATTCTTACAAACGACTTATCCTCAAGTCATTGCCTAGCTATCTAAAACTTGAGCCATTTAATGAAAATGTATCTGAACCACATCTAAGGAAAACTTAACATGGAAAATATCTTGCAATAAGAAATAGGGAAGGTTTAAGTGGGGAAGGGAAGGTTACCATATTAACATTTGACACCAAAAATTGTAAGGCTAATCTGATTGCTGTTCATCTTAAAAGAAAAGTCAATGAAAACTCAATTTCTCTCATTTCAGCAAGAATGTAGAGACAAAAGTATTTTAACAAGTTTTGTAAGATTTTAAACTTATGGTTCTGAGGAGTGCTTAGTATGATGTAAAATTTAACATTTAGACCACAAATCCCTTTGATGGAAACAGCAACAAAATCGTTACTAAAAAGAAGCCAGATGACCTAAAAAACAGAAGCACCATTAGTTACTAGAAATGTTCCAACCTACTGTTTCAAACATTTCTAGTTTATGGTATCTCCAGGAGCTTTAGCAAAGATCTTGATGAAAATAAGTTGATTACTCAAAACATTTACGGGCATAAAAATGTGTATCAAGAGATAAACCCTAATAAGACATATTTTGTTTGGTGGGATGAAAGGACTAGTTTTATAGAAATATCACAAATATTGCTAATAGATGCTATAAATTTTATTCTATATATGTGTCTTTTGTAAACACATTTATCCACACAGTTTTAAAAGGATGTAAATAAGATAGACTTTATGAAAATGTGTAAATACCATAGACCAGATCCTATATTTGAATAGTACGTTTCAGTTTTATTAGATAAAAATGAGTCACAGGAATAAACTGGTCTAGTGTTTAAAGTTTCTAATCAAATTTGTAAAGCAAAATGCAAGTATTAACATATAGAAAATGGAATTTCAATATTATGATACGTACAGACTGTTTTAGTGGCTAACCCAATTAAAATTTTAGTAGATAAGCAAACTTAATAAATGGATATAATATTTATTAGTTATATATTACACATTGGAAAATCTAGAAATAATATAAAAGATCATTCGTGTCTTGATGTTGTTGTTGTAAGGTGTTGTTGACTCAGTTCCGACTCATAGGAACCCTATGAACAACACAAAGAAACACTGCCCGGTCCTGCGCCATCCTCACAATCATTGCTATATTGAGCTCATCATTGCAGCCACTGTGTCAATCCATCTGGTTGAGGGTCTTCCTCTCTTTCGTTGACCCTCTACTTTACTAAGCATGCTGTCCTTCTCAAGGGACTGGTCCCTCCTGATAACATGTCCAAAGTACATGAGATGAAGTCATGCCATTCTTGCGTCTAAGGAGCATTCTGGCTGTACTTCTTCCAAGACAGATTTGTCTGTTCTTCTGGCAGTCCATGGCATATTCAATATTCTTGGCCAACACCATAATTTAAAGGCATCAATTCTTCTTCGGTCTTCCTTATTCATTGTTCTGTTTTTGCATGCATATGAGGCAATTGAAAATACCATGGCTTGAGTCAGGAACACCTTAGTCCTCAAAGTAACATCTTTGCTTTTTAACACTTTAAAGAGGTCTTTTGCATCAGATTTGCCCAATGCAATGCATCTTTTGGTTTCTTCACTGCTGCTTCTATGGGTGTTGACTGTGGATCCAAGTAAAATGAAATCCTTGACAACTTCAGTATTTTCTCTGTGTATCATGATATTGCTTACTGGTCCAGTCGTGAGGATTTTTGTTTCCTTTATGTTAAGATGTAATCCATACTGAAGGCTGTAGTCTTTGATCTTCATCAGTAAGTATTTCAAGTCCTCTTCATTTTCCACAAGCAAAGTTGTGTCATCTGCATATTTCAGGTTGTTAATGAGTCTGCCTCCAACCTCTCTTCATATAGTCCAGATCTCGGATTATTTGCTCAGCTTACGGATTGAACAAGTATGGTGAAAGGATACAACTCTGATGCACACCTTTCCTGATTTTAAACAAGGCAGTATCCGTTTGTTCTGTCCCAACAACTGCCTCTTGGTTTATGTACAGATTCCTTATGAGCACGATTAAGTGTTCTGGAAATTCCATTCTTCGCAACGTTATCCACAATTTGTTATAATCAGTACAGTCCAATGCCTTTTTGTAGTCAATAATACACAGGTAAAACCTTTCTGGTATGCTCAGCTTTCAGCCAAGATCCATCTGACATCAGCAGTGATAGCCCTTGTTCCATGTCCTCTTGAGTCTGGCTTGAATTTCTGGCAGTTCCCAGTTGATGTACTGCTGCAAATTTTTTTGAAATATCTTCAGGATAATTTTACTTCCATGTAATATTAATGATACTGTTCAATAATTCCACATTCCATTGGATCACCTTTCTTTGGAATAGGCAAGTATATGGATCTCTTCCCATCTACTGGCCAGGTAGCTGTGTTCTGAATTTCTTGGCATAGACGAGTGAGCGTTTCCAGCGTTGCATCTATTTGTTGAAACATCTCAGTTGGTATTCTGTCAATTACTGGAGCCTTGTTTTTCACTAATGCCTTCAGTACTATTGGTTCTTGATCATACGCTACCTCCTGAAATGGTTGAACGGCAACCAATTCTCTTTGCTACAGTGACTGTCTGTATTCCTTCCATCTTCTTTTGACACTTCCTGCATCATTCAGTTTTTTGCTCATAGGATCCTTCAAAATTGCAACTCAAGGCTTGAATTTTTTCTTCAGTTCTGTCAGCTTGAGAAATGCTGAGCATGTTTTTGTCTTACTTGAAATACAATACAGTATTTCACTATATATATATATTTATGTGAGTGTATATTGATGTGGGGTGATCATAATTGGTATTTTGTATAATAAAACCTTTACTATTATAGAAATTATCATAAGAGCAAACTTCAATATTTTTGGTAAATAATATACACTATAGACAAAATACATTTTAAAACAGCAAAACTTCAAGGTAAAATGATTGTTGCATAATGAAAGGTCCAAATACTAATTTCTAGCTATGTTTATGAAGTCTTTCATCTTTTGAATGTAAACCTATCTCCCCTGCCTCTCTAATTTCCAGCTTTGACTTTCTTTTCTTTTCTTCTAACTATGTCATTGAATTCCCATCTGGAGGTCTAACAGTTGAAATTATTCTCTGGTGATAGGTCTTTTACTCTTTTTTTCAGCTACAATTGTCACTTGCCTATATATGTTGGCCTCTGAAAAACCGAAGACATCATTCAGATCAGAGGAATTAATTATTATGTCATTTTTTGCACAGTTCAGTTCAGTTTAAGAAATCCAATTTTTAAGAAGAAATTAATAATCTGTGCTATGTCCTTGCCTTCTACTTCACATAGTTAATTGAAATGATCAACTTCAAAAATCTCTTATATTTTTGGGTCCATATTTAGAGAGTTAACTCAGCACATCAACATCCACTGTCTCTCCTCTCCAGGCTCAGAAGATGAAGGCCTGGTTCTTGTGAATAAGGCTGACAGCTTCACCTGTGCACATGATTCTATTTTGAAGTCTCTCTTCTGGATCACTTCCCCCATCCTTGAATTACTACCGACTCCTGTTTGTTCCTTGCATATATGTATTCTGGCTACTTTTATAGAATCTCCATACATTCTTATGTCCCTCTTACATTAAAAATAGAGTCACTGGATGGTGTAAACAGTTAATGTGTTTGGCTGCTTACCAAAAGGTTGGAGGTTTGGGTCCACCCAAAGGCACCTGGAAAAAAGGCTTCGTGATCTACTTCCGAAAAATCAGTCCTTGAAAACCCTGTGGAGCACAGTTCTACTCTGACACACACAGGGTCACCAAGAGTCAGAATCAACTGGATGACAGCTGTGTTTTTTATATGTATATTAAAAAACAGACCAAAGAAAACAAACAATAACAAAAAACTACCACTGATTTAACCTTGCTTCCCAAATTCCTTCCCATGATTTCCACCAAACACTTTACCATAAACCTCAGAATGCTCTAATCTCTAAGAACATTTCCAGCTTCCCTTCTAGACACACTGGCCATCTGTCCATTCATAAAACACATCAACTCATTTCTTACTACTGGCTTGGCATTTGTTTCTTGGCATTGCAGGTTTCTTCTCATTATTTAGATTTCAGTTTAAAAATCACCCCTTTAGAAAGATCTTCCTTGACCCCTTACCTAAAGTACACGAACCTTGGCTATTATCTACCAAAGCATCTGTGTTTTTCCTTATTGGTACTTATCAAAATATTATCATATTTACTGGTTTATTGACTGTCTCTATACATTTGCTCATGGCTGTTTAGTTTGGAAGCAACTGAAAATACAAGCCAAACTACCTTGTGCAAAAAGGGAATTTACAGGCTAACATACCTGAATAGTCCAGGGTCAAGACTAGCTCAAGTGCAGCTTGAAGCAGAAGATTAGGCAAGACCTTGATTCTCTTTTCACATTTCCTGGCTCCACTTCCTTTCAGTACCTTCACTGCTATTCACTATCGTCACTCACATGTTAAAATGGTGGCAGTAACTCTCATCTTACAGCTACAGAATCACCACCAAAATATAGTGTTTCTTCACTGTCTGTTAATTAAATGCCATGATAGTCACACTTCTACTCACTGAACACCTCTTGTATCTGTTTCTTCTTCTCCTTACACATTGCCTTCTTATCTTAGTTTAGATTATCATCTTTCCGGGTGTCCCATATCTGATGTCATCATCTACACACTGTTTTCAAAATGGTATTTCTAAAAATCTGATCAAGTCACTCTTCTTTTTAAAACCTTTCAATGGTTTTCCATCACTTAGAAGCTAAAGTTTAAATCCCTTCATGTGGTCTAAAACAATCCTTATCTCTTCCCAAATACCAAACCACCTTCCTTATGATTCCAATAAATTACTTATAGTTCTGATGACGAAGTCTTATTTTCTGCTTTCATCCCTTTGTGCACATCATCTCCCCTCGTATCTTCTGCTAATTTTTCACTACTTATTTTTCAACATTCTTCCGAAGAGTCATGTTTTCTATGAAATATTTGACACTTCCATCTTCCCCTTTTCTAAAATATTAGTGAAAACTTCCTTTTTTCATTGAATGGAAGGCCTGAATAGATAACATTTGAGATTATTTTTGTTACTCTGTGATCTCTGATAAGAATAATTTTCAAAATTAAAATATTCAAAATAAATAACAAACTGATTGTAATAAGCTTCTAATTGTGACATGAGATGGTGAAGCAGAAGTGAAGTTTACAAAATCTAATGTTTTGACGTTTCCATGCTTAAAACCACTTTAAATTTTTTAACGTCTCTAATTTTACACTGAAGACATATTTTAAAAATAAAATCTTTAGGGTCAAAAGCCCAATATAAAATATAAGTTAAGAAACAGGCAAGTTTTAAAACAAACATCTTTCTTTGCACGTATCATGGGTTGGGTTTGCCAGGAAGCTGACTCTGAGACTCTGAAATTTAAATGCAGGTCTTTGACTGGGAAATGCTCTCCAGAACAACAGCTGTGAGGGATGAGGAAGCAGGGTTGGGCAGAGGGAGAAATGAACTGCCATGATGTAGCAAGAGAATCTTCAGCTATCCTACAGGGAGCTCTGGAATAAGAAGGCCCTCTGGAGATGTCCTAACTTGAGGCAAGGAGGTGGCACCTTGAGACCCCCTTCATATGCCAGTCCTTGGATGTAGACTGCCCCTGGGGAGGGGAGTGGCCTTAGGTGAGGAGGGTCTCTTTGAAGCAATTCCAGGAAGTTCTCATCTGAGATCCAACGGCCCCCAAACTACCCAGCAGCTGGGGAAATGAGTGCCACAGTCTGGAAGGGACATCAAGGGGTGCCCTGCAGCATCCTTTACAGCAGAGATTCTCTGACTTTTTGGATCAAGACCACTTAGCTCTTTATGTGTGTGTTATTCTTAAATATATAAAAAAAAATATTTAAATTTCTTTTATTTTAGAATAAAACATTAAATTCTAAAATAATAAGTTTTAAGTGAAATTTAGAAAGTGGTAGAAAAAAATTTCAAATATTATGGTGAAACAAGACATTAGTGACCTTACTTGTTGTATTTCCATATATTTATAAGGAAAATTCTAGCATTTCAAAATAATGTTGTATTAAACTGGGAGTCATTTAACTATGGCCAACCACTAAATCCAAAGTGTCACCTGTTTCGAAGTACCCACAGCTAAGAAATTTTTTATATTTTTGAATGGTTGAAAAAATATCCAAAAAGAATAATATTTCATGACATCTAAAAACTACATAAAATAAAAATTTCAGTGTTCATAAAAAACATTTATTGAAACAACCTTGCTCATTCATTTTTATATTGTCTGTGGCTGCTTTCTCATTACAGGCAGAGTTGAGTAGTTGTGATACAGACCATATGGCTAGCGAAGACTGAAATATTTACTAGCTGGCCTTTTAGAGTAAAACTTTGCCAACCTCTGTAACACACAGTGTTAAGTTTATAGCCAGTAAGAGCACAGTAGAAGTGCAGAGAACAAATATAATTAAAATCCCCAAATGCACATACTTGTACCTTAAACCTACTACTTTAGAATATTCTAGAAAATACTAAAATACATAAACACACCTTCTATTAACTATCAGGGTGATGTCATCATTACACATCATGAAGTTTCTAGAATTCTCCACTGTATACTCATGAGAGAATAAGAACAAAAATGGCAAATAATATCTTAGTGTTTTTATGAAAATAATTTTAAATTCCAGGTACTTGACAGGGTCTCAAGGATCCCTAGGGTTACAGGCTACACTTTGAGAACCACATTAAAAAGAAAAGAAAAGAAAAACCCGTTGCCATCAAGTTCAACTCATAGTGACCCTACAGGATAGAGTAGAAGGGGCCAAAGAGTTTCCAAGGAGTGACTGGTGGATTCAAACGGCCAATCTTTTGGTTAGCAGCCAAAGCTTGCCATAGCTCTTAACCACTGCGCCACCAGGGCTCCACTACTCTAGAGTATACGTGCAGTCAAGGTTTTACTAAACACATTCAAAACAATTAAACAGATTGTCTCCTAATACAAAACAGAGGAGGAACATGATGTTTTACTTTGTGTTCTGATCTTACAAAAGTAATTCTCCCTGCTTTAATCTTTTCTGTTTTCCTCCCAAATATGTGAGCATGTGAGTGTATAAGTCTTATACACATTTCCAATCCACGTCCGAGGAGATAGTACCTTTATGTTTTATGAAGGACACAGTTGCTTTTTTTCAGACATAAGATTTATTTTTATGATGAATACTTCTAAAACTCCCAGTACTTTGAAAAGAAGACAATGGGCACATACAAGGGGATTTCTAAATATTACTACTACTCAACAAAACTCTAAAAAAAAGTCTCTAACTTTACAGAACTCTCTACTCTGTTAACTGTAAGTCAGGCTTTACATTTGAGTGTAAATTAGAACTGAAGTAAATTTTACATAGGGTTGAGTGAAGTAAATGGGAAAGTTAGAATTAGAAACGAAAAACTTTTGTTTTTTCACTGGCTTGATATTGTAAAATGCTATTTATTTCTGTACTTGTGTCCTCTTAATTTGATTCATAAGAAGGCAATTTGATCCTGAGATCTTCACTTTAGAACTAAAGAGATGATGAAAAAAATATTATAAGACTTCTACTTTAAAACAAAGAGGAACAGGAGGAAATAGTAAATCCTTAGATCAAAACTATAGGAAGACAGTGGTCCAGGGATCTATGTAACCAGTAATACTAATGATCTATAATCTGAGAAGCATCCCAGAAATGTACAATGACCTATGAAAGAAATAACTCACTTAAAGTATGATTGCACAACAAAGGTGAACAAAAAGTTGCCCTTCTGGTGGTCATTTCTAGGCAAATAATCCTATCTCAGTCCATAGAGGCTGGGATATATCATCCTAATATACTTCTATTTCCTGGAAGAAAACATATTCCTCAAGCCTATTCCATTCCAGACAACTCCCAACCCACTCCATCACTATCACTATGTGCTTTACCCATTTATTCTCAGGCAAGAGATATTTCCTCAATATTTCTATTTAGAATATACTTCTCTTGCTTATCTGTTCACAAAGGGGAAAAAATAGTATTGAAAATGCATGTAGAACACAAAAAGGCAAATATCTTTTTGTTTTTTATTTTTTGTTTTTTTTTGGGGTGGGGTAGAGAAAGAGAAAACTAATTATTAAAAAAGACAGTTATTTTATTTTTTGAGACTCAATTTATAGTAGGAGACCTGACAAATATATGCTCCTCTTTAATGTATACGGTAAAACACAGGTCTATAAAATATGTGCATAGAAATCAGATGCAATATATAAAAACATATGATATTAAAATATTAGTACTATAATTATTTTATATTTATACTATGTATAGTGAAAAATATGTATATTTCAAATCAAAAGTTTACTAAAGATTTAATTTCTTTCCTAATATATGAAAATAACTAAAATCACTTACCTTAATGGATTTACATGCCAATAATAGGTCACATTATTTAAAAACATTATACAGTATTTTTCATCCCATTCAACAGTCTCTCTTTATATATATATATGTATATTTCTCAGCAAGACCTGGTGGTTCAGTGGTTAAATGCTTGGCTGCTAACCAAAAGGTTGGTGATTGGAACTCATTAGCCACTCCATGGGAGAAAGATGCAGCAGTCTGCTTCCATAAAGATTTACAGCTTTGGAAACCCCAGGGGTGGGGGTTGGGGCAGTTCTACTCTGTCCTATAGGGTTGCTATGACTTGGAATTGACTTGATGGCAGTGGGTTTGGTTTGGTTTGGGGTATATATATTTCTAGATATACAGAGTATTTTGAAAGCGGTGGGAACTTTTTGAAAACCCAATCTGTTAATTCTATATAAATTCAAATAATCCTTTAGCTACTAAAAAGAGCAAAATGAAAATTACATTTTCTCTCCACTTAATGTGTAAAGTGTTCCTGCTCTTCTTGTACCTGAGGGTTTATCAGATTGAAACTATTATATAAAATCTATGAAGAAAAATATTTCTAAAACTAAGAACATATGTAACCAATTAACAGTAGAAATGGAACGTGGTTCAACACTTGAAATGATTTTCTTTGATCAGATCATTCATATTCTCCTTTTTCCTCGTGTTTAAATCATATAAATGGAACGTTTACTTAAAATAGATTAAAGGTACATATCCTGCAAAATTTAAAAGACAGATGTATTCAATATTGCAAGTTAATTTTATGGTTGCTATATATAACCAATGTGTACCATTGCATTAAATCTTAATAACTGTGCATATATTTTTACAGCAGAGCTCTAAGGCCCTGGTCCACACCAAATGCCATAAAACTATTCATAAATATCACATGGCAGAGCTTGAGTTTCATGTTTTTAGCATCTGATGATAATTTGACAAGTTCAGATCCCTTAAAAAAGCCCCAATTGTATCATGAAGGAAAAATAGACCTATATCAGCCTTAATCAAAGAAATTACAAGATATTATCATGGTGACTTTATATATACATATCTCTTATGTTTACTTCAAGTAATGTACCAAATTGGACATTTTCACAAAGCGGTTTGGGTCAGTTCAAGGATGCTGAGCCATTAATCAGAATTTTCAGAGATATTATCCTGCTGTTGCTTCTTTTCCATCTTCAAAAGGCAGTAAGCAAGTACCTTTTAAAATAATCTAATCCTATAGCTTTAGGCAATGGAATTTGAAAACCTGTAATCCATGACGAATGAGAGAGGTTTTGATATATGAAATCTGAAAAAAAGCAAATTTATATTTTGTTTAAACATCAGATGACATAAAAAACGACAATAGAATAATGTACCACAAATAAGGCCATTTCTTGACTAAATATTTGGAATGACAGAGGAAAAGGTGATTTTAAAGCGTGTTGCCATAATAAATAAAAGAAATGCCTGCATGCTTTATATAAAATGATTCCATGTTTTATCAAAGTGAAACTCTGAACATCAAACCCCAGAATTAATCAAAGTGGCTAGAAAGCATTTGAAGAGAAGCAGAAGTATGACAAAGATGAATTGTGCAAAGAGGATCTGCTTCCAATTTTAGTAGAAAAAAAATTACACAGTCACCTCAATGAAGAAAGAAAATTATGCATAAGAAACTTTGTAAGCTTCTACACTCAAAACTTCCTTGAAAATTCACCTTGCTGAAAACATGTACATCTTAGTCCTAGATTCCAGAATCGTAATTACAGTTTTTATGGCAGTAAAACTGTTGTTGTTGTTGTTAGGTGCCATCAAGTCGGTTTCACCTCATAGCTACCCTATGCACAACAGAACAAAACATTGCCCAGTCCTACTCCATGTTCACTGAGTATGCTTGAGCTCATCGTTGCAGCCACTGTGTCAATCCATCTGGTTAAGTGTCTTCCTCTCTTTCGGTGACCCTCTACTAACCAGGCATGATGTCCTTCTCCAGGGACTGGTCCCTCCTGATAACATGTCCAAAGTACATGACATAAAGTCTCGCCACTCTTGCTTCTAAGGAGCATTCTGGCTGTGATTCTTCCAAGACAGATTTGTTTATTCTTCTGGTAGTCCACGGTATATTCAATATTCAGGGCCAACACCATAATTCAAAGGCATAAATTCTTCTTCAGTCTTCCTTATTCACTGTCCAGCTTTTGCGTGCATATGAGGTGACTGAAAATACCATGGCCTGGGGCAGGCACACCTTAGTCCTCAAAGTGACATCTTTGCTTTTTAACACTTTAAAAGAGGTCTTTTGCAGCAGATTTGCCCAATGCAGTACATCGTTTGATTTCCTGACTGCTGCTTCCATGGGTGTTGACTGTGGATGCAAGTAAAATGAAATCCTTGACAACTTCAACATTTTCTCTGTGTATCATGATGTTGTTTAGTGGTACAGTTGTGAGGATTTTTGTTTTGTTTATGTTAAGGTGTAGGCCATACTGAAGGCTGTAGTCTTTGATCTTCATCAATAATTGCTTCAAGTCCTCTTCACTTTACACAAGCAAGGTTGCATCATCTGCATATTTCAGTAGTTAATGAGTCTTCCTCCAATCCTGATGCCCATTCTTCTTCATATAGTCCAGATCTCAGATTATTTGCTCAGCATACGGATTGAATAAGTTTGGTGAAAGGATACAACCCTGAAGCACACTTTTCCTGATTTTAAATTATTGAGTGTCCTCTCGTTCTGTTTGAACCACTGTGTTTACTGCCTCTCTCTCCTTTACTTCCCTCCTTCTTCATCATTGTTTATAATCTGTGCTTGACAGTTTATTATTAATTGTGTTAAGTAATAATGGAAATATTTACCGAACACTTTGAGCTTTATATAAATTATTTATTTTAACTAGTATTTATTTAATTAAGTAAATTTTTCATTAAAAATACATAGGGCAGTTTTTTCCTCCTAAAATAAGTATAACACCTATTGATAAGTCATCTACTGCGATGAATTTTAATTCATTTATTTATTCAACAGGGAAGTCTGTGTGCTAGACACTAGCATGGACACTGGTGAAATTCATATGCATAGAAACAATCTATTTCTGAGGAACTCATGGTATGGAAGGACATGCAAACAGAGAGACCACAAGATAGGCAGTGGTAGGTGCCATGAGAAAGATCAGAATGAAGCGTTGTAAAAGCCCAAAAGGAGCTGCAAACTCCACCCAGGAGAGTAATTAGGGCTTCCCAGAGGAGGTGATGCAAGTTCAGTCATAACAGGTGAATAGGAGCTCTCCACCTGAAAAAGGGACTGGTGTGGGATCATTTCAGGGAGAGAGAACAATTTATGCAAAATTATGAAATTGTTAAAGAATATGGCATGCTTGCATAATGGAGAGTGGTTTCAAGTGAATAGATTTTAATGTACATGAAGTAGAGAGGAAAGAAATGAGGAGGAAAGTGAATATGAATTCTTGAGGCGAATGTTAAAGTACCACGATAGCAGTTTGGATTTTATAAGTGTAGATCATGGAGCTTTTGGTCAGGAGGTAACAAGGCCAGATATACTTGAGAACAATATCGTAGCAGCAGCGTTGAGGGGAAATGGTGCAAGGAGAGATTAGCATGGGGAAATCAGTTAGGCGACTATTAGAAAGTCAAAGGAGGTGAAGCTAGAATCCCATGTGAGGGCAAAAATGAAAGTTTGATATTTAAACACTAGAAACATTCATAGAAAGAATATTTAGCATTGTTTTAAAATTGCAGTCAGTGACATAGCAAGCAAGAATGTGTTTCAGTTGTTTTTATTCATTAGATCTATGTTTAGAAAAAAAAGAATAATATATGAAGCAAAATTATTATTTTTTTTCCATTTTACAGATAAAGCCTGAAAGACATATTCTGGGAAACAATTTATGGAACATATTCACAAATCAATACTTTTCTTAAAATTCTTTGATAATTTTATTTCCAGAAAGAGTTTGAAACAAAGAGGAAAAGACTACCCACGAGTGCCTTAGAAAAGTATATACTTCTGGAAACATTCAGTCCCTGCATAATGAAAAAGAAATAATAAAATTTCTGTGAAAAAATGAGCTTACTTTCCATACATTTCCCTACAGCATATTATTTTAAATGGGGTACCTTGCTAAGGGGAAAAAAGGAAGCACATGGACTAATTTATGATGGTTTTAGACTATGAGTAAATATTATGAGCATAAATTATGGGAAGAACACTAAGGCTGGGAATGATCATCTTTTTAAATTACACGGCAAATATCGTAATATGCTTTTTTTTTATTTTTTATGGTAACTTATTTTAGCAACCAAAAATTATTAGCAATATTATTCTGAAAAATACGTCTCACAGTTTTGCAGATCAGGGCATTTCACACTGTGACACACAGTAAATACCTATTAGAGAGAGTCTTCAGCAACTCCATGTGTCTTTAATAGGATGGGGAGCTGTGTTAAACTTACAGTGCC
Source organism: Trichechus manatus latirostris (assembly GCF_000243295.1). NCBI lineage: Eukaryota > Metazoa > Chordata > Mammalia > Sirenia > Trichechidae > Trichechus > Trichechus manatus. Next base: position 899,358 of record NW_004444166.1, on the reverse strand, counting down.
TGTCTACATTTGGGCAGACTGATATATTTTTATTTGTTTGTTTAATGTAAATCCATGTCCCCCTAAATTCTGCTGATACATGTGCAGCATCATTAGGCATATGTACAGTGTAATCATTATTCTGGAACTGGGCTCATAACTGGGAAAAGAGCAATGTCAGAGTAAAAATAATCTTTGAACACCAAAAAACCTACAAATTGGCCTTTAATCAGAGAATTGGAGATAGAACACTCTTATTTCTTGGGTACTTAACAGGGTTAAGGATTTCCTTTTTATCCTGTGCCTTTAGTGATACTTGATATATTAAGACAGAATTATTGACTCAGAGGCCTAATTTTAGTTCTATTATGGTAAAGTTACGATTTATTAAGTGCTTGCTATTCATTAAGCTCTGTACATACAGTATACATAATTTTTACATTTAAAATAAAAACATGACAGGTATTTTTAGGCCCATTTTATAGCCAAGTAAGCTGAAGTCTCAAAAGATGAAGGCTTAAATTCACATAATCAGAAAAAGAATCTGGACTCAAACCCAAGCCTGATGATGCAAAGCCCATCATGATCTTCCCTTGAATGTGAAGCTTAAAGTAGGTGCCTAATACACCTATTTAGACCTGGATGTTCCTCACAGGTCTACAGACTCTTCCTGCCATCCCTCAGGAGGAACTGTGTATCTTCGCCACCTCATCACATACCTCGCTACACTTAGTTTGTTTATAAAAAACCGTTCTCATCCAAATGGTGAAACACCGTAGTCAATACTGAAGAATACCAAACCAAAACCCAACCCATTGCTGTTGAGTTGATTCCGATTCATAGAGACCCTACAGGACAGAGTAGAACTGCCCCATAGAGTTTCCAAGGAGTGCCTGGTAGATTTGAACTGCTGACCTTTTGGTTTGCAGCCATAGCTCTTAACCACTACACCACCAGGTTTTCTGACTGAAGAATAGGAACCAAAAATATAAGGTATTGAAGTATTTAAGAGAATATCTAGTCCTTTCTATTCCTCCATTACCCCAATTTTTTAAATGACAACATTGAGTCCCAAAGAAGAAAAGCTGTTTACTCAACATGTTCAGTAAATTAGTAGCAGAACCAGAACTTAGACAACAAAACCCCTCACTCTAGGTCCAGCCACCACCACTCCCCATTCTATTAGCTTTTTTTTTTTAAACATTTAACAAGCATTCACTGAGTACATGGTTTTTGTTGGGCTCTGTGCAAAGATCTGTAGATACAGAGATGGAGAAGACAGGCCTCTTATCTTTATGGAGCTCAGATTTATTAAGTACTTAGACTACAATCTAATAAATGTCACCCTGTGTGATATGGACACACTTAGGGAATCACCAGAGGCATAACAGCAAAAGTGATACTAAAGTGAATCCCAAAGAACAAATAACAGTTAGCCATGTGAAGTAGTGGAGTTCACTCCAGAGAAAGTTTGTACAAGGGATGATGGGGAAGGTTGAAGGTAATTAACGGATTCAGGTATCCAGTAGACAAAGATTGGAATTAGAGTGTTACATACAAAACACAGGTGAAAGGGAATGCATTAGAGTAAGATGGACTCTTCTTCCACTGAAAAATAAGCGAAGGAATCAAGAAAGGAGAGGTACAACAACAAAAAGACAAATAGCTCAATTAAAAAATGGGCAAAGGATATGAACAGGCACTTCACCAAAGAAGATATTCAGGCAGCTAACAGACACATGAAGAAATGTTTACGATCATTAGTCATTAGAGAAATGCAGATCAAAACTACAATGAGATATCATCTCACCCCAAGAAGGCTAGCATTAATCCAAAAAACACAAAATAATAAATGCTGGAGAGATTGTGGAAAGACTGGAACACTTATACACTGTTGATGGGAATGTAAAATGATACAACCACTTTGGAAATATATTTGGCACGTCCTTAAAAAGCTAGAAATAGAAGTACCATACGGTCCAGCTATCACACTACTTGGAATATATCCTAGACAAATAAGAGTCATCACACGAATAGATATATGCACACCCATGTTCATTGCAGCACTGTTCACAATAGCAAAAAATGGAAACAACCTAGGAGCCCATCAATAGACAAATGGATAAACAAATTATGGTATATCCACAAAATGGAATACTACGTGACAATAAAGAACAGTGATGAATCTGTGAAACGTCTTATAACATGGAGGAATCTGGAAGGCATTATGCTGACTGAATTTAGTCAGTAACAGAAGGACAAATATTGTATAAGATAACTATTATAAGAACTCAAGAAAAGGTTTAATCACGGAAGACAACCTTCTTTCATGGTTACGAGGGTGGGGAGGGAGGGTGAGGGTTATTCACTAACCAGATAGTAGACAAGTATTATCTTAGGTGAAGGGAAGGACAGCGCACACTACAGGGAAAGTCAGCACAACCAGACTAAACCAAAGCCAAGAAGTTTCTTGAATACAATCAAACACTTTGAGGGACAGAGGAGCAGGGGTAGGGATCTGGAGACCAAGCTTTCAGGGGACATCTAGGTCGACTGGCATAACAAATTTATTAAGAAAATGTTCTGCATCCTACTTTGGTGAGTGGCTTCTGGGGTCTTAAAAGCTTGCAAGCGGCCATCTAAGATGTATCAATTGGTCCCAACCACCTGGAGTAAATGAGAATGAAGAACACCAAAGACACAAGGAAAGTGTTAGGCCAAGAGACAGAAAGGGCCACATAAACCAGAGACTTCATCAGCCTGAGACCAGAAGAACTAGATGGTTCCCAGCTACCACCAGTGACTGCCCTGACAGGGAATACAACAGAGAGTCCCTGATGGAGCAGGAGAAAGGTGGGGTGCAGAACTCAAATTCTAGTAAGACTTAATGGTCTGAATGAGACTGGAGGAACCCCGGAAAGCATGGCCCCCAGACTCTCTATCGGCCCAGAACTAAAACAATTTCCGAGGCCAACTCTTCAGACAGGGATTGGATTGGACTGTGGGACATAAAGTGATACTCGTGAGGAGTGTACCTCTTAGCTCAAGTAGGTACAAGAGACTAAACGGGTAGCTTCCGTCTGGAGGTGAGATGGGAAGGCAGAGAGAATTAGGAGGTAGTTGAATGGAAATGGTGAATCAAGGGTGGAAAGGTGTAGTGTGCTGTCACAGTATGGGGAGAACAATTAGGGTCACATAACAATGTGTGTATAAATTTTTGTATGGGAGACTAGCTTGAAATGTAAACTTCATTTAAACTACAACAATAAACAAAAAAAGAAAGAAAACAAAGAAAGGAGAGGTAGGCCTGCGAACAAATGTTTAAGGAGGAAATGGGGATGTGAGCATGCAGTTGAAAAAAATATTTCTTATGGCCCATTCCAGGTAAGCATGCCCACTGTCATTAAAATAAAACAAAAGAACAAAAAGTGCTTTATTCCACTATAGCTGATTTTTCAACTATACTTCAATGTACAAATTGGATTTATGATAAAAGCATTTTGTTGCATCCATTTCAATATGAACAGAATTTTTTTTTAATGTTAAAAGTATTTTATAAATAGCCTGGATCAATAAATGTTCTTATCACTTGTTAGAGAAAAAAGTAAGGAGAGACTAGAATCTACTTGAGTGATGTTTGATTTTATATGTATATATATATATATACATATATGAGCCCTGGTGGCACAGTGGTTAAAGCGATCAACTGCTAACTGAAAGGCCAGCAGTTCAAAACCACCAGCGGCTCTGCAGGAGAAAGATGTGGCAGTCTGCTTCCGTAGAGATTTACAGCCTTGGAAACCCTGTGGGGTCGCTATGAGTCAGAATCAACTCCATGGCAGTGGGTATGTATGTATATTGATAGGTACAGATAGAGAAAGAGACTACTATATCCCCTTCATTCAAGAAGTGTACAATGTATTGGAGAAACAGTTGTAAGACAACTAATTAAGGTACGATAGGACAGTCAGCATATAGAAGGTATCTGAACAGATGAATGAAAATAAAACAGTATTTTAAAGGGTTAATCTAGCAGTTATGAATAGAATGGATTAAAGAGATCGAATTCGGCACTGGAGAAAGCTGTTGCAGTAATCCAGACACAACAACAGGAACTCTTTTCAACCAGAAAGATTCCAGCCTCCATTTGACAAACATGTTTTATCTTATCTGACAACTGCAGGTCTTAAGTCACCCCTCAAAAAAAAGTGTTTTTGTTTGAAAAAGAATATGCTCTTGGCACATATAGGGCACCAGTAAGAAGATGCACAAGAAAATAATTTACTGTTGCATGATACAAAACCATTATGAATCATTCATTCATTGATTTATACATTTGTTCAACCAACATTTATTTCCTGTCTACTATGTGTCTGACACTGGGGAAATGAGAACAAATAAGAGAACACAGCACCTGACTTCAATAGGCAATGGATTACCACCCAGTGGAGGAAAATTTATATGGAAAAATCAGTGCACTGAATGAATGAGGGTAACGGCAAGGGGAAGGGAAAAAAAGGGATGGGCAGGAGAGAATTCAACAATAAAAAAGAAAGCATTCGTTTCAGAAAGCATGATTGAAAAAATTTCTTTCAAAATAAAGAATAGATAATTTACTAGGACTAAAACAACATGATAGGAAGAAACAGCTGAAGAAAAATCCATAAAAATAGGATTTTTCCCCTTTTCTCCTCTTCAGAATTTATCCTATGTAAACTCCTTCATCAAAGGAAAATGATTTCACCAATCTGGTATGTAACATCTGGCTTTAAGGTTACCCTGAGGGGCAAAAAGAAACATGCAAAGAGGTAGCATGACAATGTTTTTACCCTAGGTTTTTGAATAGCTACATGATTTCCCCCGACATAGAGAAGTTAAACAACAACAAAGGTAAACAAAATTCAATCCATTTATTTAAGCACCTGGTAGATGTCAATTAAATTTCTGAAAAAGAGAATGATAGGGAATATCTTTTATAATTTGAGACATTAAAATCAGAACATACGAATAGAGCTCCTGTACATGGTTTGAAATTAATATTTTATAGACCTTACATTACCTCTTTACATGAGAAGTATACAAGAAAAACTGCATTCAGTAATAGAAGCAGAATGGCTATACTTTACATTCATAGATATTTTCTTATTTCTCATTACTCCCCCAGTGAAAGCATCACTTTTCCCCCACACATACCATCCAAATGTCCATCAGTGCCAATCCAGGGACTTGATTAATGCTGGGATTCTGCATCCTGGAATACCATTCCTCTTCTATTTGCTCCCTGCCTTGAGTCACTGGTCCTAAACTTCTTCAGGTGGTGCTGCACCTACAAATCATGGTGTATTTTGCAAAACACCATCCCCTCTGTGGAGTACCATGATGTATTGATATATATAATTCTGTCATGCAAATCAGGAGCAGAAAAATATGATTTTATGATATATGTATCCAATATAGAATCACAACCACTAGCACACATGTCCACACACACAAAACAAGCTGTTGGACCGTTTCTGAGTTTTTCTGTTAATATTCATTTGCTACTTGTTCATTCATTTTATCATCTGCTAGCTTTTGCTAGCAGGCAAATAGAAGCAAGTGCCAAGGGTTGAAGAAAATTCTATTGGAAAAAAAATTACACTGGGAAAGTTCAATCCAGTTTTAAAACTGTATTTAAAGACTGGGAGGAAAAATCATTGTTTTATTCTTATAACATCTTGGTGCAACAAACACAGCAAAGGTCCAGAATTGGATGGTCATCTCATTAAGTACTAGCTTTAAGCCCATGTCTTCTGTGGCAACTTCCCCAATTTCAAGCCTACTGTGCTCACACTTTCCTCTACCTCATTTTTTATACCACATATTTAATACCTGTCTTAGTTATCTAGTGCCATTATAATAGAAATACCACAAGTGGGTGGCTTTTAAAAACAGAAATTTATTTTCTCACAGTGTAGAAGGCTAGAAGTACAAATTCAGGGTACCAGCTCTAGAGGAAGGCTTTCTCTGTCTGTGGGCTCTGGGAAAAGGTCTTTAACTCTTCTCAGATTCTGTTCGTCCTTTCCTTGGTGATCTTCACGTCGCATGGCATTTATCTTCCCCCATCTCTGATTCCTTCTCAGTGCCTAATCTTCTCTTTTTACATCTCAAAGGTAATTGGCTTAAAACATACCCTACAATGAGATGGCCTCTTAACTAACAAAGAAAAGTACCGTTTCCCAGATGGGATTATAACCACAGGTATAGGGGTGAGGATTTACAACACATATTTTTGGTGGACACAGTCCAATCCATACGAATATCTAATAAAAAACAGCAAATCTTGTGAGTCTTGGCTTTAACACTTGCAGCTTCAATTGGTTGAGACCCTAAAGATCAATAATATGGTACAATTTTTATTTTTACATGAATTTAATTAGTGTAATGAAGCTAGTGTGCAGGAGCCATCATTTATCTTGAGATTGGGCCTAACCTACTACCTAGAGTATTTCAACCAAGCATAGCTGCTCTCTTCTGGCTACTATCAACAAGTAGGAGCCCTGGTGGCATAGTTGTTAAGAGCTGTAGTGAGCTACGACTGCTAACCAAAAGGTCGGCAGTTCGAATCCACCAGCCACTCCTTGGAAACCCAATGGGGCAGTTCTACCGTGTTCTATACAGTCACTATAAGATGGAATCAACTTGACGGTAACAAGTTTATCAACAAGTAACTCATTAAGATTCCGAAGGGATCCTTGAAAGTGTTCGGTTATGCTTCACTATATTTTATAGGAACTATGACCATGATTCCACCAGCTGTCTATCAGTTTGTCATATTGTGGTGGCTTGTGTGTTGCTGTGATGCTGGAAGCTATGTTACTGGTATTTCAGATGCCAGCAGGGTCACCCATGGTAGGTAAGTTTCAGCAGAGATTTTGGACTAAGGCAGATAAAGAAGAAAGGCCTGGGAGTCTGCTTCCAAAAATCAGTCAACAACAACCTTATGAATCACAGCAAAACATTGTGCAGCTCACTTGCTTTGGACACATCACCAGGAGGGACCCATCGTCAAAGGATGTTTGGTGAAGTAGAAGGCCAGTGAGGGTGAGGGAGACCCTCAGTGAGATGGATTGACACAACTATCCCAGTGGTGGACTCAAACATTCCAGTGATTGTGAGGGTGACTTAGGACCGGGCAAGGTTTTGTTCTATTGTGCGTAAGGTCGCCATGAGTCGGAGTCGACTGGACTGTCAGCTGTCTATCTAGCTAGCTAACTAGCGTCTACCTTTGACTTTAATTGCTATTGTGATATTCATGGATTTGAGAATTCTCTAAGATCCTAGAGATTATACCTCAGAAATATTCAATGGTCTTAATTTCTGTACCATGTTTATTCCCTTTATACTGCAAGCATACTATAATGTGGTCTATAGGTTTTTTGTAAAATATGGGGATCCGTAGGTGCTAAGCACATAGAAGAAACTTAGTCAGGGATTGGACGGGACTGTGGGACATGAAGTGATACTCGTGAGGAGTGTGCCTCTTAGCTCAAGTAGGTACAAGAGACTAAAACAGGTAGCTTCTATCTGGAGGTGAGATGGGAAGGCAGAGAGGGTTAGGAGCTGGTTGAATGGACCTGGGGAATCAGGGGTGGAAAGGAGGAGTGTGCTGTCACAG
>NW_004444166.1:843403-891622 GCF_000243295.1 Trichechus manatus latirostris | reverse complement strand
AAGGCAGAGAGGGTTAGGAGCTGGTTGAATGGACCTGGGGAATCAGGGGTGGAAAGGAGGAGTGTGCTGTCACAGTATGGGGAGAGCAATTAGAGTCACATATAGGTGTATAAAATTTTTGTATGAGAAAAAATAAAAATAAATTTAAAAAAAGAAACAGTAAATTCTGCTGGATGATTGATAGAGAATTCTGTTTTTAACAATATGTATAATTTGATAAATAATTTGCATTCTATTCATAAATACAGGTGCCAGGATTGTGTAAGTGTGTATTCCCTGCTCCCTATTCTCATCGTGATTCTTAAATTATAGTAAGTTTTTTCTCTGGTAGTCACAACAAAGTGCGGACCCATGGTATATAGTTTGCATGATTTTTATACATCCCTTTGATGCTTCAGCTTTACTTTTGTAACTGTTGCAAAGTACAACAGAGATTTGCAAATGAAGGGGAACTTTTTCCCAACTGTTCCTTATGACTCATATAAAATACATTTTTTTCGACCACAGCAGTGGTCATATGGTAATAAGATGATAATGCAAATGGTAAAATACAATGCAGCAATCAAAATAAGTGCAAATAATTAGAGTTAGTGCTAGCGTTTGAAAAATAGTCCAGTGAATATGTTATATTTCTCCACATTTAAATTCAAATCTTCTTTACTTAGAGACTAATTGGTTAATCAGTCAAGTCACCAATGCTAGATAACATATCTATGAGAGTAAAGGTCTTATCTTAAATGTAGACACATTTATTTTCTCTGGGAAATAATTAAATATTCATTATAAGTATAAAGATTTATTGGAAATAAATATTCTGAAATATAATAACAAGTAGGAGGAGGGGGAGAGCTAAAGCTGTAAACGCCATTGGCCAAGCACGACGCTGAGCATGTTAAACAGTTTATCTGATTTAGTGCTAGAACACAATTAAGTAGATACTCTCTCATCTCCGTTTTCAGACGAGGCGATGGAAACACAGAAACCCAATACTTTAAATAGAGCAGCAAATAGTAAAGCCATTCTTAACTGCCATAATAATTGCCTACTAAAGATGCCTAGATTGTTTTCCTAGCGCTTTCTTTAAAACAAATGTATATTATATTCCAAACAATAAAATGATAAAATATTTTTTGTATTAAATATAAGTCCTTCAAGTATAAATTTAAATGTATTTTCTATTACTGTAGTTTCAAAAGATATATATAGCAAAAATCACTGTATAAGTGATCTTTATGTACTTAAGTTTATATTCATTTATACCTTTGTTCTGAATCTTTCCTAAATCCAGAATATTTCATTCTTATTCTGAAGTTTGAGATAAAATAATTACTCTTCTAAGGATTTAATCAGAATTGTATAAAATGAGCAACTCAATATACAGTATTTTTATGTACATGATTATTACTTATTGTGCCCTAGTATCACTTTCGCTTAAGAAAGATGTGGCAGTCAGCGTCTGTAAAGATTATAGCCTTGGAAAGCCTATGGGGAAGTTCTACTCTGTCCTATAGGGTCACTATGAGTTGCAGTCAACTCGATGGCAATGGGTTTGAATGAGTTAGTATCACTTTTATGCCTTTAACTACAGTATTAACTAATGACTCCAGATCTCTTTTGGTTATTCTTTGAACCCAAGACCCTTTTTATATTTTTGATAATTATCCTATTCTAACTTGTATTAGAGTTACCTGTATACTATTATTTTATTTTGCTGGGATCACTCTCTTATTCAGATTCAGGATTCTGGGCTCTGGAGTGATTTTAGAAACTAGCTCCTTTATTATTAGCTGTGTGGTCATGGATAAGTAGATAATTACTGAACATCCATTTCTCAGTTTCTTCCTCTGTAAAATGAGGTTAACACTACAACCTACCTCATTTGGTGGCTGGGAAAGTTAAATGAGCTAATTTGGTAACGTAGAGCCATGTTTGGCAGAGAACAGACTTTTTGTAAGTGTTAGCTTTCACTGCAACAACAACAACTACTATATTTTTATATACAAGCCGTTTAAAAATCTTCCCTTCTTCACACCCCCTAAATTCTCCGCTAATACCTCAGTCTTAATAAATGGCATACCCTTCTCCAATATTCCAGAGAAAATAGAGTTCACTGTGACAGGAACTTTTTTAGCTTTTCACCACACTATCCACACTCCCCTCAAACAGAAATTAAACTACTAATGGGCCTATCTCCTAGGTCCCTCCCATCACAGAGGAGAGTCCTTCTATTACTGTCCTTCTAGTAATTCTGTTAAGTTGCTCTTAAAAGTTATTTTAAAAGAAAAGAAACAAACGAATCTCCTGTAAATCATTGACTTGTTTGCTTTTTTCTTCTTTACAACCAGAGTCCTTGAAATAGAACCAGGATGTATATTTTCCTCCTCCATGTCTTCTTTTTTCATTCACCCAACTGTTCAGTGAAGAACTCAATCATGTCTCAGTTCACATTCTATGGACAGTTTTTGTTCCTTATTATGGCAAAGCTCTAGGTATATGTAACTTGGCTTGACCATATCCTTCATTTCTGACCACGTCAGAATGCCTGATTCTCTTTCCATTTCCTTTACTGGACTTTTTTTCTCACCTCACCTTTAAATACTGATAATTCTCAACATTTTCTCCTTCCTATTCTCTTTTCAATTTCACACATCCCATAGTTTTAGTTTATCTCTAAGCTGATGTTCTAGATCTCTTTCCTGATTCTGACCCACATACCCATTTATACACTGGGTGTCTCTATGGTGTCATATAAAATCAAACTCATGATCTCTTTTTGGAACCCTGATTGTGCAATGGTTAAGAGCTTGGCTGCTAACCAAAAGGTTGGCAATTTGAATCCACCAGCCGCTCCTTGGAAACCCTATAGGGCAGTTCTACTCTGTCCTACAGGGTCACTATGAGTCAGAATTGACTCGACAGCAATGGGTTTGGTTTTTTTTCCCCCCGTATAGTCGTCTGTCCCTACAATCACTACTGAGGGAGGCAGGATTATATAGTGAAAGGAGCAAAGGATTGGTATTCAGTCTATGAATCAAAATCTGGCCCCAATCCATACTGATACATGATTTTACCTAGATTTTTTTTTATTAATCTTTTTTTTAAATTGTGCTTTAAGTGAAAGTTTACAGTTCAGGTTAGTTTCACATACAAAAATTTATACATACATTGTTATTTGACCCTACTTGCTCTCCCTATAATGTGACAGCACACTCCTCCTTTACACCCAGGATTTCCCTTGTCCATTCAGCTAGCTTCTATCCCTTTCTGCCTTCTCATCTCACCTCTGGACAGGAGCTGCCCATTTAGTCTCATGTATCTACTTGAGCCAAGAAGCACACCCTTCACAAGTATCATTTTATGTCTTATAGTCCAGTCTAATCTTTGTCTGAAGAGTTGGCTTCGGGAATGGTTTAAGTTTTGGGCTAACAGAGAGTCAGGGGGCCATGTCTTCTGAGGTCCCTCCAGTCTCAGTCAGACCATTAAGTCTGTTTTTTTTTTTTTTTACTAGAATTTGAGTTCTGCACCCCACTTTTCTCCTGCTCCATCAGGGACTCTCTGTTGTGTTCCCTGTCAGGGCTGTCATTGGTGGTAGCTGGGCACCATCTAGTTCTTCTGGTCTCAGGCCGATGGAGTCTCTGGTTTATGTGGCCCTTTCTGTCTCTTGGGCTAGTATTTTCCTTATGTCTTTGGTGTTCTTCATTCTCCTTTGCTCCAGGTGGGTTGGCACAAATTGATGCATCTTAGATGGCCGCTCGCTAGCTTTTAAGACCCCAGACGCCACTCACCAAAGTGATTTTGCCCAGATTTTTAACCTCTTTGAGCCTCAGTTTTATTTTTTGTTTTGTTAATCCTTATAATAGGATATAATGACATCAAATGCCTAAGAGCCTGGTGAGGTTAAATGAGACAATATTTGAAAGGGAACTTAAAACAGTGTCAGAACCTAGTAAATAATAATTAAATATATTTTTCCACTTAGAATAGGATTTTATACATTCTTATCTAGACTAAAACAATGGCTTCCTAATTGGCCTCTGTGTCCCTACTCTCCTCTCCTTGAAATTCCGTGTTCACACTGGCTAGACATATTTCTAAACACAGATTTTCTTTTTAAAATCAATTATTTAAAGTGTACCATCCAGTAGCATTTAGTACATTCACAGTATTGTACAAATATCACCTCTAATTCCATAATGTTTTCATCATCCCAAAAGGAGACCCTGTATCCATTAAGCAGTCACTTCCCATTGCCCCCTTAACCCAGCCCCTGTCACCACTAATCTGTTTTCTATTTGGTCAGATTTCTTTTTTTGTCTGATGCTTAATTTTTTTGTGGGGTGGGGGGAGCTTTATGTGAAAGTTTACAGAGCAAATTAGTTTCTCAATAAACAATACACAAATTGTTTTGTGACATTGGTTGCTAACCTTTCTATGTGTCAGTACTATCCCCTTCTCTGTCCCCGTTTCACCGTTTCCATTTGTCTAGTTTTTCTGTAGCTTCCTGGCTTCTTATCTTTGTTTTTGGGCCGGTGTGCCCATTTAGTCTCGTATACATGATTGAACTATGAAGCACGTTCCTTACGTGTGTTATTGTTTGCCCTATAGACTGTCTAATCCTTGGCTGAAGGGTGAACCTTGGGAGTAACTTCAGTACTAAGTTAAAAGGGTGTCCGGGGGCTATACTCTCAGTTTCTCCAGTCTCTGTCAGACTAGCAAGTCTAGTCTTTTTTTTTTTTGTGAATTTGAATTTTGTTCTACATTTTCCTCCTGCTCTGTCAAGGACCCTCTATTGTGATCCCTGACAGAGCAGTATGTGGTGGTAGCCAGGCACTATCTAATTATTCTCGGCTCAGTCTAGTGGAGGCTGTGGTAGTTATGGTCCGTTCGTCCTTTGGACTAACCTCTCCCTTCTGACTTTGGTTTTCTTCATTCTCCTTTGCTCCAGGTGGGATGGGACCAGTAGACATATCTTAGATGGCTGCTTGTAGGCTTTTAAGACCTCAGATGCTGCTCACCACAGTCAGATGTTGAACATTTTCTTTATAAGCTATGTTATGCCAATTGAGCTAGATGTCCCCCTTGACCATGATCCCCAGCCATCAGCCCAGTTACTCGGTCCCTGAGGGAATCTGAATGTGTCTGTGAAGCTTCTATGATTTTGTCTTGGTCAAGCTGTTCTGATTTCCCCAGTATTGCATACTGTCTTACCCTTCACCAAAGTTACCACTTACCTATTATCTAGTTAGTGTCTAAATACAAATTTTATCATGTCACTCACAAAATTTTACATCAATTCTGTAGTGCCTAATGTTTTGTGGTTGTTGTTAGCTGAGGTTGAGTCAGATTCCAACTCATGGAGACCCCATGCACAACAGAATAAAATGCTGCACAGTCCTACACCATCCTCAAGATCAGTTGCAGATCAGACCATTGTGATCCTAATATTTTCACTGGCTGATTTTCGGAAATAGATTGTTAGACCTTTCTTCCTATTCTGTCTTAGTCTGGAAACTCCACTGAAACCTGTTCAACGTCATAGCAACGTGCAAGCCTTCACTGACAGATGAGTGGTGATAGTGTCTAATGGATGAGGTTAATGCTCCTTAGCTTCCAACCCACAGATCTAATGATGCCGTTCCAAGATCTTGTTCTGCTAGACCTTCATATAGCCCGGCCACTAAATTACTTATGGATCCCTGAAAGCACCAAATTCTCTCAGGTTACTGTGTTTTTGCACCTGTTCTTCTCTATTGAATAAGCTCCTCTTGTTCACCTGGGAAATTTCTGGTAATTTTTAAGATCCAGCTCAGTGTGTCTCCTTTCTAAAGTTTCTCTTGAAATGGGAGAATCACTTTTCCTCTACTGTGTTCTCATCCTAAACTGCACAACCTCACTTTTAGTTCTTATTTCATTGGATTGTCATTGTTCACATGTCATCTCACCTATCGGCCCCAGTGCTTTATCACATCTATTCTCACCTTTGCATAAAATAGACATGCCCTGAACATTTGCTGAAGAAATTAGTGAAAGAATAAGTGATCTACTTAGCCCTTACTAGACTGTAAGTTCACAAAGTACTTATCTTCGTATCCTTTACATCACTTAGCATGCCTAAGTATGTCAAAATAATAGCCAACATTTATTGATTTCTCATTAAGTACCAAGTATAGTTCTAAGCAGTTTTTCGCATTTGTTTAATTCTCTCAATCACCTTGTGAGGTATGTATCATTAATATCATCATTTTTAAGACAAGGAAACTACAAAATATACAAGGTAAATTTTCTTAGATGGAACAGATTGGATTGGAATGCAGTCAGTTGATTCCAGATCCTGAACTTTAACCACTATACAGTATTTTGACATGACTATAAAAAGCACGTAGTTTTGTAAAACAAACAAAAAAAAACAAATGTTTTAAAAGCTATGAGAATAGCTGTGTTATGATTTACCATAGAAATATTTTTTAAATGAAAGCATTCTGAGCTTCTAAGAAATTTTTCTGTTTCAAACTAAATAATTTGGGTTATCTCACCAACTTTAAATCCTTTGTTTTATATAAAGCCTCCAAGGAATCAAATAGTTGGGAATACATTAACTGCAGGATTTAAATTACACAGTGTACTTTAACACAAAGAAATTAATTGAAAAAGTTTTAAGAAAATCATGTTCTTCTCCAATAAATGTTGCTACCTGGGGGCGAAGACTAGCTGGTGGGTTTATGAAGAATAAGTTTTTTCTAAACTAATCTGGGATTTGCTGTAAATAATATATGCACCTACCATGTTATCCTTTCATTTTCTTTTAAATTCTATACAAATATAATGAGCTTTCTGATTAAATTTCTCTGAAATAATTTTCTCTTATATTACCTTTTAAAAAAGCTTCCCCTTTTTTAAACTCTATAGGGGAATATATCTCCTTGATGCATACTTACATAATATAGCAAAACCTTATTACAGAGAACTTATGAATATGGCACAGAACCAGGCAACATTTCATTCTGTTATACAGAAAGTCACCATGAGTCGGAGCCAACTTGACTGCAACTAACAACAACAAAGTCTTGTGACCTGTAGTCACACTCTAATACTTCAACATAGCTATAAATTCATTCTCCAAATTCTCCACACTCTCCAAAAAGAATTGTCTGTATTAAGCTTACTTTAAAAACAAAAGAAAACAAACAATAGACAACATTTATCTTCATTTATGATAAAATAAATGTAAGCTCATCCAATTAATAAGAAAAAAAATTATTAAAATACAACACACAATGTCTTACAGATAGTTACATAGGAAAAACAATTCCATGTACTTCTAATACTGCTAGTAATAGGATTTCTTCCAAGATTTATATTTCTTTGTGGACATTTGGAAAAAATAAACACTGGGCTTTTAATAAGCCAATTTTTCTTCTATAAATATAAAATTTAATTTATAATTATCTTAATTTTCTGTTGGAAAAGAAACACTTCCATCCTACATAATTTGAGACATTATTCCTCATCCTAAGCCATTGTTTCAATTTTTTCAAATGTTTCAATTATTTGCTTAGTAACTTTCCCAGAGAAAACATCAGAGCTGTGAAGCTACTGATGAAGAGCCTACGAATTGAATATATTTTGAAGCCAAGGTAATTAAAGTATTATCGAAAGCAGTGCTGTTTCTTGGATTGAGTTGGTGTACCATGACAGTAATAACGATTCATTCGTTAGTACCTCATGCCAAATGATTTTAATGCACTAATTCAGTAACGTATTTATATCACAATGACCAATTTAAATATTTTCTGAATACTTTATTTAAGCCAGGAACTCTGCTAAAGCCTGGGATAAAGGACGTCAGGAAATTACATTTTAGTAGAAGGAGACAGCTCCCTTACAGTCGTTCTTATTTCAATCTAGACAAATCTAACAAAGAATGTAATTATGACTCAACTGCCTCAATTCAGATAGGTTAATGGATTTGTTGGCTATCAAAACAAAGGGTGGTATATGATTAGGAGCAGAATCAGCCCCATATCTGCTAGTTTACATCTTCTCAGGATGCAAGGATTTTATGTCTACAGTCCATATGAACTGCTAGCAAAGTTTGTTATTCCCTTGCTAGTGGTCAACAACGTGAGTGTAAATTTAGACAGTACTTTAAATCAAAAATGTGATAGCTTTGCCATATTTCTGTGTTAACAATCTGTTAGTAATTGCAGCCATGTACCACACACTGAGAGGAGCAATAATTCAGATAAATGTATGAATTTTGCAATAATTTCTTAACCAGAATAAATCTCTAACTAGCCTCTCAAAGATAAATTGTGATTTACACCATGTCCTCTCTTCTTGTCAAAATGTTTCCATGAATTTCTTCCAGGTCAGACACAAACAACTTTGGAGTCATAGTCTACTTACTTTTCACCAGAGTCACTTCAGCATCTCTCAGTGAGTTACTACAGTGCCCCTACTAGAGCCAACAGTCAAAGTAGGGCCTCTGAGGAACTCAGGATCTCACGCTTATCTATTTGCTAAACAAGGAAGAAGGCCACTCCTGCTTGGGTGACTCCTTGCTTAATTAGGATAGGAGTCCTTTCAGGTCAATTATTGGACATGTCTTCTATACCAGATTAAATATTATGTACTGTGGGAGAATGAGTTTCCATTATTTTCCAAAAATGACTAGTCCCCAAATTTCAATGAGTCTGTTTTTAGTTTCCTGCCCAGGCTTCTGGATTTGGCAATAGGAACACTTCTTATACAGACGTGGGTAAGTTTGTGATTAACCCCTATTTAACATATCTGCCAGACAAAGCAAACAAATAATAAGTGGAAACAAATCTTCCAAAAAATTATATTCCCAGCTTAGTATTTACCTGTATAAATAAAGGATGATAAGACTTTCTGTTTATCAGCCATCTCGAAGGTGGCAGCAGGAGAAAAGAGCTCTTTGATATGGGATTTTAAAAATGCTGGGAGCTGTGGTTACTCTCATTTTCCCAAAAGGAAGAGTGCACAGATATGCAGGAAAAAACCCACATTAACAGCAAAATACATGTAGACTGTCTTTTTGATAGTCTAACAAGTAACAACATAGGAAACAAACAAACAAAAAAAGCAAAAATTTCTACCAAAGTATCTTGCTAATGAACAAATAATTTATCTTTAGAAATTTGATTAATCTGTAAACATTTAATTATTAAGATAGTTTTCACTGTAAAGATTAGGGTATTTCCATACTTGAAAGAAAGAACAACAGTAAGTTTTACTGCCTTTTTTCTTCTTACTATGCAGCTGAAATTGTTGAGATACAAAATTGTTGAGATAGATCATGCACATTAGAAGTATGTAACAGTTCTGTTTTATCCTTCTTGTCAGTCACTTCATATTTGGATGAACTTTTGAATAATTATCTTGCAACCTGGCTTCTGTTATTACCTATGTTTATGTAAATAAATTGCTAAGAAACTGTGCTAAGTCTGAAAGAATTCAATTATGTTGAATGACAAAAAATATTTTCCTCATTTGCAATTACACCTTATATGTACCAAACTGTGTCTTTCTTTGCTAAACCAAAGATGAGGTAAACAAAATGTTTCTTAATACACCATATATTTGTTGGATAAATATTTCAAAAAACAATACTATGGTTATGATCCAAAATTTACAGATAAAAAAAGAAACAGAGCCGAGTCTTGATTGATGGGAGGAGGATGTGGCAAAGCTGGGATTAAAGATGAGAATGAACATTAAAAAACAAACAAATATTGCAGTTAAGTCAATTCTGACTCATATTCTAGAGCTATATGAATTTTAAAAAGATGAAAAAAAGTAGCCCAGCCATCATATGGAAGTGTGACTGGATGCTGAAATCAGACAGGGAACAATGACTAGTTTAGGGTGTTAGAGCTTTGTAAGGTTAAGAGTTTTGACCAAAGATCTTTTAAAGAATCTATTTTCTCCATCAGCAGAAGACAAGAGGGAGTGCTGACATTTTCTTGAAGGAAGTCCACCCTCTGATGATCTCTACTGAAAGACCTGTCAAGTACAGGACCACTTTGAAGTTAATACCACCCTGCTTACCTCCATCAAGGAGCCCTGATGGTGCAGTGGTTAAGAGCTTGGCTGCTAACCTAAAGGCTGGTGGTTCAAACTCATCAGCCTCTCTGCAGGAGAAAGATGTGGCAGTCTGCTTCTGTAAAGATTTCAGCCTTGTAAACCCTATGGGGCAATTCTATTCTGTCCTATATAGAGTCACTATAATTTGGGTTGACTCAATGGCAGTGGGTTTGGTTTTTGTTTTTACCTTCATCAACAGAAGTCAAGAAGGAGCCTCAGAGTTCTCAAAGTTCCTGGCAAGAAGCTACTCCCTCAATACTTTTAATATTCAAAGCTTGCAAGCATTATGTGCCTTGAAATCATCAGGACAAGTCTCAACATGCTTCTTACTTCTGTTTATTTTGGTGTTTACAAAGAGCCCAGGTCTCCCTGGTCATTCCAAGCCAGGACTGTAATCCCTTTATCACCTAAAACATTACCTTTTCTGACACCCATTTCCCACCCCATCTCCTGAAAATATAGGGTTCTGCTAGATTTCCTGGAATTTTGCAGTCATTAGCAAAATTCCCTATATATTCAATTTCCTCTCTGAGCTTTCTCCTTCCCCCTTTACTTCAACTGAAATATGGCTCCACCCTAAGGACACTGCTTCTCCTACACTGTTGTATGTTGTGACTATCTTTCTTCCCACAAACCTTGTTCCACAGGGCGTGGATGTGGATAAGATGTTATCGATCCCCATTGTTTATTCCAGATCACACTCTCCTTACTCCATGATAAAAATCCTAAGTTTTGACTCTCCTTTATCAGATGTTACCATTCACAGTTCCTCTCTAATTTAGTCACTATAACTCTCTTCAATTATGATTCTCTATGATTTCAATATCAGCGTAGATCATCTTTTCAATACCCTTAATCTTTCAGTGCCTTTATCTCCTTTCAGTCATACACTCATACCTCAGCCTTGTTATCAAAATGATAATTGCTCAATTACTACAATTTCAAGCATCCTACTCCTTAACCGTGACTTCCTACATTCCAGTAATACTTTAACCCTATGGGTATCTACAATCTTTAAATTCTGAAAACTGTTTTTACTCTTCCTTTTCAATCTCTCCACACTTTACATGGCTTAAAGGACTTGATAATCATTATAATCACATGGTTACTTGCCTGTCAACTCCCTCACCCTTTTTAAGCTTCCTGGAACCTGCTGGGCTAAACCTAAATGCTAAATTCAACTCCCCCACACTACCTACCTAAGCTAATACAAACTGAGATAGAAAATCTGAACAGAGAAGAGATTAAAAAGGTAGTAAAAAAGAAAAAAAAACTTCCAACAAAAAAAGTCCTGGCCTGGACAACTTCACTGGAGAATTCTACCAAACATTCAGAGAAGTGCTCACACCAGTACTGCTCAAACTATTTCAGTGCATAGAAAAGGAAGAAATACTCCTGAATTCATTCTGTGAAGCCAGCATAACCTGATACCAAAGCCAGGCAAAGACTAAAAAAAAAAAAAAAAAAAAAAAATTACAGACCAATATCTCTAATGAATATAGATGCAAAAATTTTCAACAAAATTCTAGCCAATAGAATTCAGTATCATATCAAAAAACTAATATACCACAGCCAAGTGGGATTCACACGAGGTATGCAAGGATGGTTCAACATTAGAAAATCAATCAATGTAATCCACCACATAAATAGAACAAATGAAAAGAATTGCATGATCATCACAATAGATACAAAAAAAGACATCTGATAAAGTCCAATACCCATTCCTGATAAAAACTCTCAATAAAATAGGATTAGAAGGGAAATTCTTCAACATAATAAAGGGCATCTATGCAAAACCAAGGAAATTCTAGTGGTGTAGTGGTTAAGTGCCATGCTGCTAACCAAAATGTCAGCAGTTTGAATCTACCAGGTGCTCCTTGGAAACTCTATGGGGGCAGTTCTACTCTGTCCCATAGGGTCGCTATGAGTTGGAATCAACTCGATAGCAACGGGTTTGGTTTTCCTGTTTTATGGAAAACCAACAAGAAACATCATTCTCTACAGAGAGAGGCTGAAAGCATCCCCGAGAATGGGAACAAGACAAAACTCGTTGCCATTGAGTTGATTCTGACTCATAGTGACCCTATAGGACAGAGTAGAACTGCCCCGTAGGGTTTCCAAGGAGTAACTGGTAGATTCAAACTGCCACCTTGTGGTTAGCAGCCTAACACTTAACCACTGTGCCAAGACAAGGATGCTCTTTATTACCACTTACATTTAACACTGTGCTGAAAGTCTTAGCTAGGGCAATAAGGCAAGAAAAATAAAGGGCATTCAAATTGGAAAGGAAGAAGTAAAACTATTCCTATTTGCAGATGATGTGATGTTATACATAGAAAACCCCAAAGATTCCACAAGAGAACTACTGGAACTAATAGAAAGATTCAGCAGAGTAGCAGGATACAACATTGACATAGAAAAATCAGATAGATTTCTATACACCAATAATGAAAACTTCAAAAAGGAAATCAGGAAAACAACACCATTTATAACAGCCCCTAAAAAGATAAAATACTTAGCAATAAATCTAGGGAGGGACATAAAAGACCTATTCAAAGAAAACTATGAAACACTATTGCAAGAAACCAAAAGAGACATAAATGAAAAAACATACCATGCTCATGAATAGGAAGACTTAACATTGTGAAAATGTAAATTCTACCCCAAGCGATCTACAGATATAATGCAATCCCAGTCCAAACACCAACAGTATTCTTTAATGAGCTGGAACAATTAATCACCAACTTTATATGGAAAGGAAAGAGGCCCTGGCTAAGCAAAACATTATTGAAGAAAAACAACAAAGTAGGAGTCCTCATGCTATTTGATCTCAGAACCTACTATACAGTCACGATAGTCAAAACAGCCTGGTACTGATACAACAGATACATAGACCAATGGGACAGAAACTAGAACCCAGATGGAAATCCATCCATCTGTGGTCAGCTGATCTTTGACAAAGGACAAAAATCCATTAAATGGGGAAAAACAGTCTTTTTAATAAATGGTGCTGGCAAAACTGGAGGTCCATCTGTAAAAAAAATGAAACAGGACTCAGACCTCACACCATACACAAAAACTAACTGAAAATGGATCAAAGACCTAAATATAAAACCTTAAATGAAAAAGATCATGTAAGAAAAAATAGGGACAATGCTAGGGGCCCTAATACATGGCATAAATAGGTTACAAACCATAGCTAACAATGCACAAATACCAGAAAATAAACTAGATAACTGGGAGCTCTTAAAAATTATATACTTATGCTCACCAAAAGACTTCACCAAAAGAGTAGAAACAGAACCAACAGACTGGGAAAAAATTTTTGACTATGACATATCTGACAAGGGTCTAATCTCTGAAATCTAAAGAATACTTCAACCTCTCAATAACAAAAGCACAAATAATCCGATCAAAAAAATGGGCAAAGGATATGAACAGACACTTCACCGAAGAAGACATGCAGGCAGCTAACAGACACATGAGGAAATGCTGGCGATCATTAGCCATTAGGGAACTGCAAATCAAAACTACAGTGAGATACCATTTAAAAAAAAAAAAAACCCAGAAAACAACAAATGTTAGAGAGGTTTCAGGGAGAATGGAACTTTTATGAACTGCTGGTGGGAATGTGAAATGGTACAACCACTAAGGAAAACAATATGGTGCCTCCTTAAAAAGCTAGAAATAGAAATACCATACGATTGAATAATCCCACTCTAGGAATACAACCTAGAGAAATAAGAGCTGTCACACTAACAGACATGTGAACACCCATGTTCATTGCAGCATTATTCACAATAGCAAAAAAATGGAAATGACCCAAGTGCCCTTCAACAGATGAATGGATAGACATATTATGGTACATACACACAATGAAATACTATGCAATGATAAAGAAAAATAATGAATCCATGAAACATCTCACAACATAGATGAATCTGGAGGGCATTATGCTGAGTGAAATAAGTCAATCACAAAAAGGACAAATATTGTATAAGAAAACTATTATAAAAACCCAACAAAAGGTTTACAAACAGAATAAAACAATCATTGATAGTTAGGAAGGTGGGGAGGGGTGGGGAGTGGAAATCACAAATATATAGTAGACAAGTGTTAACTTTGGTGAAAGGAAAGACAACACACAACATAGGGGAAGTCAACACAACTTGACCAAGGCAAAGCCATAGAAGCTTCCTAGACACAATCAAATACCTCAAGGGACCAAGTTACTGGGGCTGAGGGCTGGGGACTATTGTCTTGTGGGACATCTAGGGTCAAATGGCATAACATACTTCATAAACAAAATGATCTACATCCTACTTTGGTGAGTATCATCTGGGGTTTTAAAAGCTTGGGAAATCTAAAATACATCTATTGGCCCCATCACATGTGGAGCAAAGGAGAATGAAGAAAATCAAATACACAAGGAAAATGTCAGTCCAAAGGACTAATGGACCACATTAACTTTAGCCTCCACCAGCTTGAGCCCAGAAGAACTAGATAATGTCCAGTTACCATCACTGACCTCTCTGACCAAAAAAAAAAATTGTCATCGAGTCGATTCCAACTCATAGCGACCCTACAGGACAGCTGGTGAATTCAAACTGCCGACCTTTTGGTTAGCATCCAAGCTCTTAACCACTGCGCCACCAGGGCGCCGACCTCTCCGACAGGGATCACAATAGAGGGTCCTGAACAGAGTGAGAGAAAAATGTAGAACAAAACTCAAATTCCCAAAAAAAGACCAGACTTACTGGTCTGACAGAGACTGGAGGAACCCTCGAGACTATGCTTCCCAGACACCCTGCTAACTCTAAACTGAAGCCACTCCCAAAGTCTACCTTTCAGCCAAAGATTAGACAAGTCTATAAAACAAACAACACATGTGAGAAATGTGCTTCTTAGATCAATCAACTATATGAGACCAAATGGGCAACACCTGCCCAGAGCAGCGACACTATAACCAAAAGGTTGGCAGTTGGAATCCACCAAGCACTTCTTGGAAACCCTGTGGGACAGTTCTACTCTGTCCTATAGGGTCGTTATGAGTTGGAATCAACTTGATCGCAATGGGTTTGCTTGTTTTTTGTTGTTGTTGTTTGTTTGGTATATCATATCTTGACCCTTCTTTCTAAATTTCTAACATTTTCTCCTGAATTTCTATTCCAAGCTGATGACATTGTGTCCTTATTTACCAAGAAAGGAGAAGCAATGAGAAACAGCTATGCCACCACATCTATCCATGTACAAGCATCTGTCCTGGATATTCTACTTTAATTCTGTTACTATGCCGAACATTCTGCGTCCTAGCAAAGGTCAACTTCTTGTACACGAAACCCCATCTTTTCTTGCCTAAGGACATCACTCTAGGATGTCTCTCCTAACTGAATGGCATCATCAGCTTTTCCCACTCACGTGGATCTTCCCCATCAGATTGTAAATATGCTGCAATTTTTTCCATATTAAAAAACAAACAAAAAATTTTTTTTAATTTACTTCAGTGAAGGCTTACAGAACAAATAGTTTCTCATGAAACAGTAGTACACGTATTGTTTTACGACATTGGTTAACAACCCCACAACATGTCAACCCTCTCCCTTCTCGCTTTTTTTTTTTTTGTGAAAATATACATAGCCAAAGATACACCATTTCAAAAATTTCTACATGCACAGTTCAGTGACATCGACTATGCTCTTCAATTGTGCTGCTATTCTCACTTTAGATGAAGGCTTACAGAACAAAATAGTTTCTCATTTAACAGTTAGTATACATGTTGCCCTATAACAATGGTTAACAACCTCACAACACATCAACACTATCCTTACTCAACCTTGGGTTCCCCATCACCAGCTTCCTTGTCCCCCTCTGCCTTCTGGCCCTTGTCCCTGGACTGCTATACCTCGTTAGTCCCATTTGGTTTTATGGGGCTGTCCACTCCCAGGCTGAACGGTGAACCTCAGAGATGACTTCACTGCTGAGCTACAAGGGTGTCTGGGGGCCAAACAAAATATTTAAACCTTCTATTACTGCTACTTCTTCATGCAGGTTACTATTTATCTTCCTCCCTTAAAGTGTTCAAGAGTTTTCTATAAAGGTGGTTTCCATTTTAGCTACTTTTCTTCTCTCTTGAATCCACTCCAATCAAGCTTTTGCCTCCAATACTCCACTTAAATGCTTTTATCAAGGTCACCACCGACATTCACATTGTTCAATCATCTTAACTTGCTGCATAGCAGTTTCTGATAGAGCTGATCACTCCCTGCTTCTTGAGATACTTTTATTTGGCTTCCAGGATACAACACTCTTCTTGTTCTCCTCTACTACTCTGACCCCTCTAAAGGAAGCTGTGAGACAAAAAAAAATTTTTTTTTGCATTTTATTTTGTTTCTTAAATGTATATACAGTAGTATTCATTTATGTAGGTGCACAGTTCTATGATTTTTATCACACTCATAATCTCAAAGGCATTGCATTAAACAAAAAACACAGTTTCAAAATAGGCACAGTGGTTAAAGTGTTGGGTTGCCAACCAAAATCCGTAGGTTTGAGGCCATCAGTCGCTCCATGGGAGAAAGATGTGGCAGTTGGCTTCCATAAAGATTACAGCCTTGGAAACCCAATGGGGCAGCTCTACTCTGTCCTATAAGGTCGCTATGAGTTGGAATCAAATGGACAGCAACAGGTTTGGTTTTTGGTTTTATATGCTTTCATTTATATGACATTCTGAAAAACATAAAACTACAGGGCAGAAAACTTTTGGTTGCCACAAGTTAAGAGTATGAAAGGGTCTGTCTATAAAGCATCAGCCAAGGATATTCTTTGGATGTTGGAGTTGTTCTCTATCCCGTTTCTGACAGTGGTTACAAGAAAGACATTTTAGTTGGGCATATTGCACTCCTGAATAAATTGTGGTAAGGAAAAAGCAAAATGGACATTGTTTAGACAAATCAGTGTGTTCCATAATTATCAGTTATACGACCTCAGGATGGATAACTGTTGTTCTACAAACTGGATTCTAAGGATCACTGACGTCTTATAATACCTTAACAGACCTTCTATCAATAAAAGATTCTATAACAATTTAGCTTCAGGAAATCCTAGGTTAACAAAACTTAAACTGGTGTATTTATATCAGTGCTTCTCACAGCCTTTAATATTTTAATGTGCAATATGAATCACCAACAGAGATTCAGTGTGTAGTAGTTCCAAATTTTATTGACCATTTCACTGTTTTATTAGAGAATGCTTATTAGCAGTCATTAAACACTAGCTTTCCTTAAAACATTATTTGAGATGGGTTGTTTAAGACAATAAGCAGTGTTTTAAGCTGCATGGGGAACAGGGGTGTGTGCATCCCCATTGGTTGTTGATGGGTGTGTAAATTGTACAACGATGCTGAGGGTACATTTGACTAAATAAAGAAAATAACTTTTAAAAAAACTCACCATATTTATTATGTAGATTTAATTTTAATTTTTTTAAAGATTTTATTTTAAGGAAACAGTGGCCATGTGCAAGGACTTAGCTGCAAATATGTTCGTTATAGTGTATATTAAAAGCTATTAGCTATAAAGTGAATGGATAATAACAAATGATTGGTTAAATTAATTACGGTGAATCCATAAAACTGTAAAGCTATTTAACGTGGTAATACCAAAAAATGTAATTATTTGGAAAGGTATTGATAGATAAACAAAAGCAGGTTATAAATAATATGTATAACATAGAGCATTTGCTTCCTTTTAAAAATGTGTATGGGTGTTTGATGAGCCATAAAAGAGCACAAAAGATATATATCAAAGGGAGTTATATCCACATGGTGGAATTACAGGTAAATTTTACTCCTTATTTTTTATTGTTTATCTATTACTTCCAAAGTTTCTATAGTAATCACACAACATGTATGATTACAATATGTAGAGATTGGTAAACTGATATATGTGTGTACGTGCATATGTGCATATAATTTTTGTGGGTTTTTTCCCTGCACACAATGCTCAGACATTGTTTTAGTCAGTACTTTGAAGATTGAATTAGCATTCGAGGGATAAATTGATGCTAGATAAATCTTTCTGTAGAATTTATATATGCAATATGACATGTACAAAAATTGTGAATCATGGTATGATATTACTTTAAAAACTTTCAAAAGAGCTTTCCAGTATAATCAAGCAATGGTGTTAACTTTTTGTTTTAATTATCATTTGTATTAAGGACTTTTGAAGTAACTGTCAGAATTAAATTTTTTACAAAACTGTCAGAATTAAATTTAAAAAAAACTAAAGGGATTTTCCTCATTATCTTAGTTATTACAGTTTTGAAATATTTTATGCCTTAGCATAACTATTTCTTTGTTCAAAGAGTCTAATGAGCAGTCGTCATTAGATGTGGAACATTAGTCAAAGAATCATTCATTCATAGACATTCATTCAAACCACATATCCTTTCTCTATTTTACTAGGAAAGGTGAATATTAGTATGATTTTTTAAAGAAATGTATATTTGGTGGGTAAGATCTGAATTACATGTTTATAACAAAGAAAACCAATTACGTGAATATTTATTGTGCTACATTTTCAATTGGAGTTTCACATGGTTCTGAAAATTTCCACACAAGATAATTCCTGCCGAAGAAGAAGAGAAGTACGTGCCTCTACATGTTGGCCGTATATTCAGAAAAGATGGTGTCAGTATTTTTATCCTTAAGTCTAACTTAAAATTGAAAGGAATGTCCATTCCAATGGAATATATAATTGAAAAGCTTGGGCAATCTCCTATTTCTCTATTTCTGATTCAACAATAACTGAACGCTATACATATATATGGCACTTGTTATTGTTGTCTTTAGGTACCATCCAGTCAGTTCCGACTCATAGTGATCCTACGTACAACAGAAATAAACACTGCCCAGTCTTGTGCCATCTTCACAATCGCTACTATGCTTGAGCCCATTTGTTGCCATCAATGTGTCAATTCATCTCGTTGAGGGTCTTCCCCTCTTTCGTGGACCCTCTACTTTACCAAGCATGATGTCCTTCTCCAGGGACTGGACCCTCCTGATAACATGTCCAAAGTATATGAGACAAAGTCTCACCATCCTCACTTCTAAGGAGCATTCTGGCTGTACTTCTTTAAGACAGATTTGTTTGTTCTTCTGGCAGTCCATGGTATACTCAATATTCTTGGCCAACGCCATAATTCAAAGGCATCAATTCTTCTTTGGTCTTCCTTATTCATTGTCCAGCGTTCACATGCATGTGAGGTGATTGAAAATACCATGGCTTCTGTTAGGCACATCTTAGTCCTCAAGGTGACATCTTTGCTTTTCAACAGTTTAAAGAGTTCTTTTGCAGCTCATTTGCCCAATGCAAATGGCACTGGTAGGCATATTTAATTGCTTAACCTCCTTTAGCATTAAAGAACTAAAATAACTTTGAGATCTTAATATAGGAAAGGAATTTTTAGAATTAAAATAACTAAAGCTCAGATAGATTTGAGAACTGTTCAAAGTTATGCATCTAGTGATTGTTCACATGTGATCAAGAACCCAGTTCTCCTGGTTGATGGTCTTTCGATTTTTTTTTTTTACTCCCTGAGCAAAGTAAAGATTTTATCATACTTATTGCAAAGAAACTATATAGATACCCATTTGAAATGTAGGCAGTATACTCGCCATTGAATTTATGCCTTATTCTATGCTGGCTTATTTCTATTATACTGAAAGAACAAGAACATGGAATGAAACCTCATTAAATTGTTGATTTCTTGAACTTCATGGAAAAAAGTGCTATGAATATAAATACAATATATAAATTTTGGACCAAAAATTCTAGATATTGTTTTTAAGATCAATCATCTCAATGAATATTTGAGCTCAATTCATATAATTAACAATTATACATAAACTAAAGATATCCTAACAACTTTTATGTTATATATGATAGACATACAATCTCTTAAACATAATCCATTCACTTTGATATCTGCAAATTATCCAGATACTTCAGGACATATAAGCACTTCTTCCAGTCTTAAATCCTCTAACCTATATTCCACACACTCACCAGAGTGATCTTTCTGAGCTGCAGATCTAACCATGTCACTCTCCTACTTACAAAATTCCTCTGCTGCCCCATTGCCCATTGAATGATATCCACAGTCCTTGGCATAATAGCAGGTTTTTCATGACCTTGTTCTTACCTACTCTGCTGGACTTGTCTTCTGCCCCTGTCCTCCTTGCCTTTCAACTGCACCTCATAATGCAGCTAAGGCATTTCGGGAAGGCCCATCAGCTATTTCCCAGAGCAGTCTGAGCTGATTACCACCACACCACAAAATTACAATGTCCTGTGTGCTCCCTTGCCTCTGACACTAGACTGCAGGTTTCTTATTGCCAAGGACCAAGTGGCATTTGTGTTTCTATCTCCAGGGCTTTGCACACTGTCTCACAAAAATTGGAACTCAAAGAATATATATTGAAAAATGCTTTTTTTTTTTTAAAGAAACAGTAATTTGAGACTACAAAAAATCTGACTGATTCTTTTGAATTTCTCTTTATTTTTCCAAGTAAGTTTGTATTAGGAACCTAAAAATTCCAAATCCTTTGGCATTTTAAAGGATGCCCGTACATGTCATTACATTTAACCATGTAACTACGTATACAGATCAGTAGTTGCTCCCAGTTCTCAAATTTTATTATACAAAAGAATCATCATTAATGGTTCCTGCTAAATTGCATATCTCCCCCACCACACCCCACGATTGTGATGCAGTGGGCTTGCAGTGGAACTGGTATTAAAAAAGAAAGAAAGAAAAGCACTGAGAGAAATCTTATTTTTTGTAATATCTTATATTCCTACAATTAAAGTCTCTCCCCTCCAAGCACCTAGATGCTATTGTTTTGTGCATTTAAAAACCATTTTTTTAAACTACGCTCATCAGTGCAATTAAAATGTTGTTCGCTAACATGTAAGAAAAATACCCAGAAGGCTTCATTTTTTCAGAAATGATTTATTGCTTCTGCACCTTATTCATCCTATTGCTTACCAGTGTAGTTACTTCAGCCAAAGTGATCAAACTTTAGTTTATAAAGAGAACCATTTTCAGCTAATGCATACCCTTTTTATGTAAATATGCATGTACTGTTGGTATTTGGATATAATCCTCCCATTTATTTCAGATATATAGAGCAGATTATGTATAGAAGGAGCTGAAGGAAAATATATTATCCAACTTACTTCTTTTTCTTTTGCATTTCTGTGATTTCAAATTATTCAAGCTGTTCAGGTTATTAAACAGCGAATCCAGCTGACTTAAAAAATACAGAAATATGCCACGCAGACTCTTATAGAAAGCTCTGTAAGAGCTTCTATTATCTACTGAAGAACTAATGCACTCCCTTAATTGTGCCTGCTGGGTGATCAGGCACAACCATCTGAGGAATTCAGACCCACACAGAAATGCATAAGGCTGCGAAAAGGACATTTGCTCAGCAAGAAAGGTTGCAGAAGCCCTTTGACGAATGAGACAAAGCAAGTCAAGTAATAATAGAAGGGCTTTTTGAACATTTTCAGTAATTTGGTTATAACTAACTCTAGAGTGCATTAGCAGAAGATTCTTAATCAGACTCTACTTTTCCATTAGAGAGACTAATTACACTGTGTCTTTTATTGGTAGATTTGTTTTTCCTCCATAAAAATGCTTAGCAAATATAAACTAATTTGTTTGAACTTCCCTTTGTCCGTATCTCTGTTTTCTGAGAGGGCTGGATGTTGTCACATTAGAGCCTGCACACACAGAGGGCACTGTGCACTAAATAATGCCCGTTCTGCTGGCAATGATTAAACCAAATCCACATTAACATGAGGCCAGCTCCCATCCCTCCATTGTAGAGTCCGTTGTAAAATCTTGTTTTTACAAGTCAGCTTGAATTCCTCTATCTTAATTCATTTTCTTTTAGAAAAAAAATACTTGCAATCTGAGTGACTTATTTTCCTCTTGCTGAATACATCTGTTGTTAGGCCAGTACTCTGCTTAAAAAAGACATCTGAATTATGAGGCTGTCTGGAAGGAAGGGATGTTTGGCTTAGGCCTAGGTTACTAAGATCACAGTTAATTCAATATAATATTTCTTTCAGGCACATTCCTCCTAAGAGGTGATCTTGAAGACATTACTTGCAGGGGGAAAAAGAATTAGGAAAATGTGGAAGATGATTCGCTTCTCTAGTCAGAGTTGGTTTTGCTTGCTTTTTGCAACAAAGCAGTACCAGTGGGTTTCCAGTTGTGAGTGCATCGTTAATGTAATAGGAATGTTCAAATCTAGAACCAGTCAACACGAAAACAAAGAGCTGTGGCAACAATAGTATATTAAGGAAAATTAAGTAATGGAAATTGGATAACTAAGTAATGTGCATTACTTCCCTATGGTTATTGCAAAAATAAATGAGATACTTTACTTACTTTTTCAATATATATTTAGTGACTATGTAATATGAACTCTCTGCTAAATGCCTAGAGGTAAATAAGACAGTCTTTGATTCAAAATTTTTATTGCTCACATTTTACAGAGTACAAGTGCTGCTAATTAAGTGTAATGAAGGTTATGAAATTTCCAGAAGATTTAAGAACTTCAGACTGGTATAAAAATGTTATTTATTACAGTTTTGGTTTGTTAATCAAAAAGTCAAATATCAGAAAATTTAGATGGTTTGACATAATTGCAAAATGTAGATAACGATTGTGAAAGTATATTGCAATTATTGAGAATCCTATAAGCTGTAAAATATCTACTGCAATTTAGCTAGTATTATTGTGGCCTTAAAATATTTTTTAGCCATATCTTGATAGCGATAATAATACGATCGCTATGAGTCAGACTGGACTCAATGGCAATGGATTTGCTTTTTTGTTTTTTAGTTATCATGACATATATTTAACATATTTTAAACTTTAAGAGATAGATATTCTTCACTAATTTTTGCATTTCATTAATTGTACATTTAATGAATTTTTAGGAAAACATAATTCCTCTTGCTCTCTATACAAGTCATTCTCTTTCTGTATTTGCTTCTTCAGGAATATTGTTTTATTTTCTTGTATTCCTGATATTGCTACTAATGTTTTTATAATTTAATAGAGAACTATTTCCTTCTCTGTCCTATATTGTCATTTTCCAATTGGTGGTGTATTGCAGAACAACTTTTTATACTGAAGATAAGTTAATATGTAAGATATCCAGTCTAAATTATTGACAGACTATAATTATACTTTGTTGAGTGCCTGCTCTATGTCAGCTTTTAACTACATTATCTAACTCTTGGAACACTGCTAGATAGCTCTATTGTCTCAATATCCCCATGAGAAAATTAGAGAATTCAGTCTCTATCTTTCATTTGATAGAAAGTTATATTCACTTATATCTTTATATTTATTTACTCAATCAGTCATCAATAAATATTTTCCGAGCACCTGAGTTAAATGCTGAGGATGCAGTGGTGAACAAAACAAACAATATACTTGTACTCAAAAGGGTTTAAGTAGTACAAAGTCACATAAAGAGTATAAATTAAGTTATAAACAGTATAAATTAAAAATGGAACAAAAGAAAGTAGAAAAAAAACTTGATTTAACAAGGAGCCAGAAATAAAAATAATTTCATCATGTACATATTTTTAGAAGATTATAGGGCGAATTAAATAAAATGATATGTCCTAAGCCTTGTATAGTGTCTAATATAATAGGTGTTAAATATTATATTGGTGATTATATTAATGGATATTTTTGTTATGAATATTATTATTATCATTGTTATTACTATATACGAAGCTCACATGTGGCCCATGGTTTTCAAATAGTCTATGTAAAAAGATAAATCTAGTAAATTAAACATGTCAAAAATTCCATATAGTAATAGCAACTATTGCTCCAGAAAAGCATAAGAAGTACTCCTGGTCTTATGACTGCAATGACATTCCGCATATTGTTCAATTTAAAGAAAAGAAGACAGTAGTTGATTAAAGTGATGGCATCATTCACAAGTTAGATTCTATGATGATTTGATGAATTTCACAACATGCCTCAAAACTGTTGAAAGACATCAAGTGACTGCAATCATATGGGAGGGTGCAATAAAATGTGTTATGTTACTTAATCCCTAAACTGTTTAAAGAAGTATATTTTATGATATTTTACAGTATATGGACTGTATGTCCTTTAAGAAAATATCTGTACAATATATATTTGTTGATTCAGAAATTAGTAAATATACAAGAGCCCAATATTACAGTGAGTAAAAATGCCTGGGTAGTAGCTCCTCTATGCTGCCAGCTGAGTAGAGATCTACAAGATTTAACAGATCAGCCTGTCAAGGACATGACACACCTTCCTTTTGAAAGCCAGGTTATACAAAAGTTTCTAAGACTAAACAGAAAAGACTTTTGAAAAACTGAGCTGAGAAGGCCTCCTTTAAACGTTATTTTAAATCCATTACTAATAAATAGTGGAATATGGACTTCAACACAAGTCTATGTGGTTTCCAATCTAACTTTTATCAAACAATATATGGAAAGCTGTGTTAGGATATTAAATGTCAAAAAAAAAAGGTCTTATTGTGTTCACTGGGGCCCTGGTGGCACAATGGTTAAGCATTTGACTGCTAACCAAAAGTTGGCAGTTCAAATCCACCAGCTACTCCTTGGAAACCCTATGGAGCAGTTCTACTCTGTCCTATAGGGTTGCTATGAGTCAGAATCGATTCAATGGCAACGGGTTTGTTTGTTTTTTTTTTTATTGTGTTCAATGATTTTTAGTCTGTTTTGTTGTATTTTTTTTTATGTATTCTTAAGAGTATAATTTCTAACCATTTAAAAATTTTCTACAAAACGATGAATGATTTAGTGGGAACTAGAGTTAAACCAAACTCGTTGCCATTGAGTCAATTCTAACTCATAGCCACTTTATAGGACAGAGTAGAACTGCCCTGTAGGGTTTCTAAGGAGCAGCTGGTGGATTCAAACTGCCAACCTTTTGATTAATCACTGTGCCACCAGGTATACTTTAAATAAGTCAGATATTATTTATATCTTCCAACACTTCTTCAATTAACCAAAACTGAACTAGAGCTATATTTAGGATATTTGAACTTAAAACTGTTAATGAATGATATTATTTTCTGGTACAAAAATTTACTGAGTAGGAATGACCTCTACCTCCATTAAGTATAATTCAATAATACACAACTAGTCCCTTTACCTCCGTGAATAAAAACAGGAGAAATTTTTCTCTATTTATAAAGATTGAACATTATCAGTAGTAAATATTTGTGAATTATTTATTAACTTTTTATTAAAGATTATAAGATAAATTGAATATAAGTGGAAATTTATCAGAGTTTCTAGGCATTAGAAAATTTAAACACATAATGTATAATGCCTTGGATAATCTGGTAAACTGGTAGTCTGAATAAATATAAACTAAATATAAATTAAATGCAAGTTGGGATAATTAAACTAACTAAAGAGATGAAAGAATGGGTAATATATATCAATACACGACAAGAGCAGTAGGTCTACAGTGGATTCCTAAAAGCAAAGAAGAAAGAGACAAAGAAGGAAAGAAGGAAGCAGGGATAGAGGGAAGAGCTTTT
Organism: Trichechus manatus latirostris; assembly: GCF_000243295.1. Lineage (NCBI taxonomy): Eukaryota > Metazoa > Chordata > Mammalia > Sirenia > Trichechidae > Trichechus > Trichechus manatus. The sequence continues at coordinate 865,869 of NW_004444166.1, read as the reverse complement.
ACTGAACCATCAGGTTTGACCAATTGGAAAAAGCAAATAAGTAATATTTAAACTACATTGAACATAGAACGGTTTTTAACATTGAGACAAAATATAATAATTATAAAATAAGGAAAGATGGTGAATGATAGCAAAGTTACATTAAATAAAAACCTAAAAAAGAAAATAATCAATTTTCTGGAGCAGCTTACATAGATCACTGTTGTAAAACATCAAAAACATTTTCCCAAGGACTAAATTTGGTCTCATTATTGCATGTCTAAGGAGCCCTGGTTGCACAATGGTTATGTACTTGGCTCTTAAACAAAAGGTTGGCAGTTCGAACCTCACCCAGTGACTCCTCAGGAGACAGACCTGGGGATCTGCTTCAGTAAAGATTATGGCCAAGAAAACCCCACAGGGGCAATTCTACTATGTCATATGGGGTTGCTATGAGTCAGAATCGACTCCACAGCACAAAACAACATCAACACTGAGTGCCTAGTGTGTGGTACACACTTCAATCCTATGTAGTAGAAATCCCATTTCTATTTTACAAACTGAATAACCGAGGCTCAAAAGGTCAAGTGCCTTTTGCTCATAGTTATGTGACTACAGGGTGTAGTATGTTGTCGCAGTCAAGTGGATTCTGTCTCATAGTGACCCTATAAGATACAGTAGAACTGCCTCATAGGGTTTCTAAGGAGCAGTTGGTGAATTTGAATTGCCAATCTTTTGGTTAACAGCCGAGCTCTTAACCACTGCACCACCAGGGCTCCAGAGCATAGTATAAAACCAACCAAACGCATTGTCATGGAGTCAATTCTGATTCATAGCGACTCTATAAGACAGAGAGTGTAGTATAGGACATTGAAATTCAGATCTGACCTACTCCAGAGCCATCCCTTTGCCTTTGCTATGGATAAAACACACATGTTGCTAAAAAAAAAAAAAAAAAAATAGTTTTGGATACTCGGATTTGAATAATTTTTAAATAGATAAGCAACCATTAGCTGAGAAACAGCTAATTTCCTGAGGTGCTTTTCAGGCTTACTAGTATGTGTTTTTCTTGCAGCAGTTAGTTTTAGTGAGTTAATTAACCTTCAAGATATTGCAAAAAATAATCGATATCATCCTTTTTTTTTTTCTGGGTAAATGTGCTCAGGATATTTAAATTGACAACAAAAGTTATCAATACTATGCTGCTCAGCTTTTAAAAAGTAGCTTTATTTGAAAAGAGTCTTTGTACTACACACAGTGTATGCTTTATTTCTGGCATATGTGTTCCTTCTGTAATCATAAAGCCACATCTCAGATATCAGTTCTCTAAGGAAAATTCTGTTTTTGAAAATAGAACTTCCTTTGTCTTCTTCAAGAGCATAATTTTCGTTAACAACCGTGTAATAACAAAAAAGTGGGTAACATTATTAAGCTCTGAAATAATTATTGCTGTCACAAAGATAATTTTAAAAAGTTTTATTCCACTTGTCAGTAAGTATGCATACACATGCAAACATTTGCATGTAGTCGTATAATAGTATATGCATGAAAGATATAATATGTAAATATGTATGTATGCACACATAATTGATTGCATCATACACAGGGGCAGATTTTGTAGGCTTTCTTTTTTAAAAAAATCCTTTGACATGGTATTTTGAAATAAATTGGCCTCTGAGTTATCGCATTGATTTGTTATATATGAAATCAATACATTTATTTCCCCAGAACTGAACAAATTGTTTTGTAGAGTTAGGACAACAGCAGATATTAATATCAATTTTTGTATAATTCCTATTTTTCCTAATACAGTATCATCATGGAATAGCACTGTGTGGATCATAACAAATTTTGGATAACATTGTGAAGAATGGGAATTCCAGAACACTTAATTGTGCTTATGAGGAACCTGTACATAGACCAAGATAAGCAGAGAAAATACTGAAGTTGCCAAGGATTTAATTTTACTTGGGTCCACAATCAACACCATGGAAGCAGCAGTCAAGAAAGCAAATGACGTATTGCATTGGGCAAATCTGCTGCAAAAGACCTCTTTAAAGTGTTGAAGAGCAAAGATGTCACTTTGAGGACTAAGGTGTGCTTGACCCAAGCCATGATATTTTCAATCATCTCCTATGCATGGGAAAGCTGAACAAAGAATAAGGAAAACTGCCAGAAGAATGAGTAAGTCTGTCTTGGCAGAAATACAGCCAGAATGCTTCTTAAAAGCAAGAATGGTGAGACTTCGTCCCACGTACTTTGGACATGTTATCAGGAGGGACCTGTCCCTGGAGAAGGACATCATGCTTGGTAAAGTAGAGGGTCTTTGAAAAAGAGGAACACACTCAACAAGATGGATTGACACAGTGGCTGCAACAATGGGCTCAAACATAGCAACAATTGTGAGGATAGCGCAGGACCAGGCAGTATTTCATTCTGTTGTACACAGGGTCACTACCAGTCAGAAATGAGTAGACGTACTGAACATCAGCCGTACATTTATTTTAGCGTAAGTAAGTTTCAAGTGGATTTTCTGAACTTTCCGCTTAAGGAACATGACATTGATAACTGAAGGAAGTAGAAAGTTCCAAAGATATCATAAACGAATTTCCCACTTTGTGGATACACTCTCAGGGACTAAAAAAACTGCTTTGAAAGAGTCAGCATTTGAGGATATCACTAGCCAACTTTAGCTATTTCCTTGCATTGTGCACAGGCTTACACAATAATTGCATCTTTACCATTTATAATCAAAAGAAAAGTCATTAGGAAATCCTAGTTCCCCTTAGACCATTTCTCAAAGGGTAACTATTTAAGTACTGTAATAGAGATAAATGCAACTTCTACGGCCATCACAAACTCCCATCATTTTTCAGAACCTTTCTTTCAGAAACTCTATTCCTACCTATTTATTTCACAAATGTATTCAAAACTTATGTCAATTTGAAAATCTCTATAAGAAAATAAATCATTTTTATAGCCTGTGTTTTCAATCATTCTGCTTTTTGAAATGCTCTTTTGATAATTTCCTCCATTAAAAAAAATAATTTCTCTTTAGCTCAGTTCAAATACCAGCACCTCATTGAGATCTTGAGTATCATCTTCTCTGGAAACCTACATCATAAGACATGTATGTATTTTTTTATCCACAAATATTAAATACTTAATGTATCATAGACTGTGTTCATTACTGAGGGTTAAAAATTAAAAAGTTCAGAATATATCTCTGTCCTAAAGGATCTTATAGTGTAGGGGGAATTGCAAGTAAGTAAAGGAACAATTGTACAAACCTCTGAAAAGTGCTTCCATATACGTGATTACATATGAGAAAATAAAAAGGAAACAGAAGATATGTGAAGGTCAGCACAGGTGAAAGGTGATAAGGAAAGACTATGATGAAGCACTAAGAAAGTAGCAGGCCATGAATATATTTTTGTGCCCCAGAGAAAAGACTGGATTTTATCATGAAAAAAATGGAGTCACTGAGTAATTTTAAAAGCTGGACATGACTGGGTTGCATCTTATATCCACCTTGGCCTTCGGATGGAGAAAGGATAGGGTGATTTTTCATACCAATTTGTCTGGGGCAGCCCAGGTTCATGCCTATTGTACTGGTATAATTATTCATAGCCCCCTTCACTCTAAAAAAATGTCCTGGTTTGGACACTAAATTATGTGGTCACCCTAAAAGAGAATCATACTGAAGAGAATTAAACTGAAAGAGCAGGAGAACCAGTCGGAAGGCTCTTCCTTCCATTAATTCAGCCTAGAGAGGAAGGCCTTCTATGGTTCTTTATCATTCAGGTGAGATGGGATTTTATCCACATAAGTTAATGACATGTAGCAGTGTAGAGTTTCAACCCTTTTCCCCCAGTTCTATTGAATGACTTCATTCTATTGGGCCATCAAATGAAGTACCTCTTACTTAAATAAGTCAGAATCTTGGTATCAATGGAAGGGGTGCCTACATCCAATTCATGGCATGGGGGGCTGGGCCAGGTAAATAGTAGAGTCTCAGCAAAATGTTTTTGAACGAATGGCTAAATTCTCCATTTTTGTATAGCTGGTACAGAAAACTCATTGTTACTTTTTGCTGTCTGTTCCCACACCATTTTATAGATTATTTTTATATAGTTTATCACATAATATTATAATTACTTGGGCATGTGTCCTTGAACTCCTCAAGGTTAGGACTATAGCTTATGTATCATTATATTCCCATTGACTAGAGAAATGCTGGGTACTCAGCCAGGCTCTTATTCCTCCGAAAGTATCAGAATTTAAGTAATTATCTTTGTAGAAATAGCCCCATACACTAAACCATCTAAATAATAATTATTCATGTTAAAAAAAAAAACTATCAGAGTACAGGGCTGATATTTAGAATGGTAAGTTAGTTATTATATATATAAAGATAAACGTGCATCAAATAAGGTTGTTAATCCATCTCCTGTCCATGTTCTAATAAGTAGATCCCCTTGTGCTGCTATAATTAACATGCAACATAAACTTAAGTGTTCTATTGAAGCTTTCTTCTCAAATTAAATTGTTTTATGTTTTCCTGGGGAATTGCTGTCTAAAGTTTATCAGCAGGTTAACTATGATTCTGTACATGGAATCCTGCATTAAGCAGCAAATTTGCTGCTACATCGTTCAACTTTTTTTGTTTTCTTTCACTATTGCAATTTCTCTCATCCTGAAATATATACAATTCAACAATAAGATGCTAGGTCATACTTAATTTGTAATGCTAACAGCATAATTGCTTAGCAGGTATCCTCAATGTGAATCATGTTGACACTCACCCTTCACATTTTATGACCACAATTATTTTCTGTCTGTGATTTTTCTAGAACTCAATAAAAATTATTTATGCCAGAAACTTCTTGACAGACCTACAACTCCCTCATATTTTGACCTACTTTTCCCCAACAACCCCAAAAGGTCCTGACCTCTATTATCAAAATCTCGATGCAGATGAAAGCTCTGATGAGATTCTAATTAAGTGAAAATCTTTCTGTAATTATACATGTTCACTATTTAATGAGAATCTTTCTATAATTAGAAATTTACTTGGACACTTCAAGATTTCACAGGCTCTTGCTGTGTTGTCCTAATTCAAACATTTTTCATTCATGAGGGGCAAAGTTCTCTTCCCCACAAATGTATCACTGCCAAGGGAAATTTCTCCTTTAATTAAGTGTACTGTATTGTTGAATGATGACTTACAAAACTTATTTTCACTCTTCCTTTTCTCCTCTTAACACATGGCCAAAACCGGTGCTCTGTGAGGTCTAAGAATTTAATACTTTGGTTAAGTGTAAAATATTTATTGGTGTCCAAATAAATTTCTAATTATCATTTTTTTTTTTTTTTTATTTGGTACTTCTTGTCGTTAGTGGAGATTTTTCAGTATGAATTTAAGTTATTTAATAGAAATGACTATTTAGAATATCTATGAAATTTGGTAGGTTTTTTTTTTTTTTTTAAATCTTAAGAAGATTATCTTGGAAAGAGCCAGAAAAACTTTTGAGTCTGTGGGGGATATTGGGAACAGTGGCAAAAGAATGAAGAAGAGACTACATGGTCAGATGTCTTAATCAGTGAATGACTGGACCTTGAGGTGGGGAAAGAAGAAGCCTGAGAAATTCAGTGCACAGTGGTGATGCTTTCTCCAGAGCTCCTGTTTTCTTCTTGTTTCCTCTCTATCTTGGATCATTTCACGTTAAATCAATTTTGTTAAATAGCTTTATCTTGCTTCCTCCTTCTCAATACCCTAGAGAAATCACACTCCTGCCAGATTTGTGCATCCACAGGAAACCAAGTTTAACTCTCAAGTAGAACATTCCACACTGAAAACCAGTGAGTAATAAACAGCAAAACTGGACGCTGGGAAGAAAGCTAGCTGCACGATCCCTACCAACCAACTGGACAGTGTCTGAGGAATAGCCTTTCTATTCTCTCAAAAATGTATTAAGGGCTTTTGTTTGCTGAGTGGTCATTGTTAAAATCAGCTCTTTCTTCCCCAGCTAGAAGGATGTCAATACTGTAGAGAATCATAACATTTTTATTTCGAATGAACTTTAGCAAAGTTACTCTAACATTTGAGGTAATGAAGACGCTGAGAAGGCCAATGATTTGCTCTGAATCTCAAATTTCACAGGTCAGTACCTGATTACACTTGTCTCACATGGAATAAAATGTAAATAGATAGACATGGTTGTGTGGCTTTCTAGTAATTGTAAACATTTATAACTTTAAGGAAACTTAAAGTCTTAACTTCTAGCAAAAACATTAAAACCAGTAACCAGTTGCCGTTGAGTTGATTCCAACCCATGGCGACCTCGTGTGTATCAGAGTAGAAATGTGCTCCATAGGAGAGAAACTAGATAACTGGGAGCTCCTAAAAACCAAACACTTATGCTCATCAAAAGACTTCACCAAAAGAGTAAAAAGACAACCTGCAGAGTGGGAAAAAATTTTTGGCTGCAACAAATCCAATCAGTGTCTAATCTCTAAAATCTACAAGATACTGCAAAACCTCAACAACAAAAAGACAAATAACCCAATTGAAAAATGGGTAAAGGATATGAACAGGCACTTCGCTAAAGAAGATATTCAGGCAGCTAACAGACACATGAAGAAATGCTCATGATCATTAGCCATTAGAGAAATGCAGATCAAAACTATAATGAGATATCATCTCACCCCAACAAGGCTAGCATTAATCCAAAAAACACAAAATAATAAATGCTGGAGAGGTTGTGGAGAGACTGGAACACTTATACACTGTTGGTGGGAATGTAAAATGGTACAACCACTTTGGAAATAGATTTGGTGCTTCCTTAAAAAGCTAGAAATAGAAGTACCATATGATCTAGCAATCCTGCTCCTTAGAATATATTCTAGAAAAATAAGAGCCGTCACACACATAGATATATGCACACCTATGTTCATTGCAGCACTGTTCAAAATAGCAAAAAGATGGAAACAACCTAGGTGTCCATCAATGGACAAATGGATAAACAAACCATGGTGTATCCACACAATGGAATATTACACAACGATAAAGAACAATGATGAATCTGTGAAACGTAACATGGAGGAATCTGGAGGGTGTTATGCTGAGTGAATTTAGTCAGTCACAGAAGGACAAATATTGTATAAGACCACTATTATAAGAACTCAAGAAAAAGGTTTAAACAGAGAAGAAAACATTCTTTGATGGTTACGAGGGTGGGGAGAGAGGGTGAGTGTTATTCAGTAACTAGATAGTAGGCAACTATTATCTTAGGTGAAGGGAAGGACAGCATACACTACAGGGGAAGTCAGCACAACTGGACTAAACCAAAGCTATTTCCTGAATACAGTCAAATACTTTGAGAGACAGAGTAGCAGGGGTGGAGGGTCTGGGGACCCTGCTTTCAGGGAACATCTAGGTCAATTGGCATAACAAAGCTTATTAAGAAAATGTTCTGCATCCTACTTTGATGAGTGACATCTGGGGTCTTAAAAACTTGCAAGCAGCCATCATAGATGCATCAACTGGTCCCAACCACTTGGACTAAAGGAGAATGAAGACCACCAAAGACACAAGGAAAGTATTAGCCCAAGAGACAAAAGGGCCACATAAACCAGAGACTTCATCAGCCCGAGACGGAAAGAACTAGGTGGTGCCCTGCTACCACCAATGACAGCCCTGACAGGGAACACAACAGAGAGTCCCTGATGGAGCAGGAGAAAGGTGGGGTGCAGAACTCAAATTCTAGTAAGAAGATCAGACTTAATGATCTGACTGAGACTGGAGGAACCCCGGAAGGCATGGCCCCAGGATTCTCTATCAGCCCAGAAATAAAACAATTTCCAAGGCCAACTCTTCAGACAGGGATTGGACTGGACTGTGGGACATAAAGTGATACTTGTGAGGAGTGTGCCTCTTAGCTCAACTAGATACAAGAGACTAAATGGGCAGCTTCTGTCTGGAGGTGAGATGGGAAGGCAGAGAGGGTTAGGAGCTTGTTGAATGGACATGGGGAATCAGGGGTGGAAAGGAGGAGTGTGCTGTCACAGTATAGGGAGAGCAATTACGGTCACATAACAAAGTATGTATAAATTTTTGCATGGGAGACTAACTTGAAATGTAAATTTCATTTAAACTACAACAATAAAAAATAAAAGAAAAAGATTTGTTCCAGGTATCACACTTAAAGTATTTGGGAGAGTCAATGAGTAAATGAAATGTGCCAAAACCTTCTTTATAAAATTTATAGTGTCAAAAAAAAAAAAAAAAAAAAGGGATATGTTGGCAATACTTACAAGCCTAAACCCAACTAGTTTATCAGGCATTTCTTGAGTTCTCAGCATTGGTGCTATAGCCTTTTACTTTTGATTTGTTGCAAATTGTGTAACAATGTGATCAGCATATGCTTAATCTTCCAAATCAGGTTTTTAAGTAGCTTTAGAATAGGTCTGTGCTGTTTCTTTATATCACCCTTAGAGTCGAGGATAGAGTGATGTTAGCAGGGAGCACCTCCATGTTGGGTATTTGTAAAGTAATTGAAAGGTGTCCCTTTCCACAGTATTATTTCACATAACTCGACCACGTAAAAACATAAATGTTTGCTATGGAAAGCAAGTGTTCTTTCACAGATTTTTAAATCCATAGAGATTTCTTATGTTTAAAAGGTAGACAGATGATTTGCTTATTCTAAGTGCAAGTAGATACTTTTCTATATCGGCGCTTTCCAAAAAACTTTTTTTTTTACAAAATCAGTAAAACTATTATCTGCCTTCGAGCATTTAAACACGCTATTTAAATTCTTTGCCTTCCAATTTATTTTCTTCAATGACTATTATTTACTCCAAGAGAAAGTTCAAGTTTATAGATAATATTGTTTATTTATGACAGAATAAGTCTTTTAAATCTGATAAAAATGATAAGGTTATACAGTATATTAAGTTCCTCTAACAGATGACTTACCTTCTACACTTTCTGACATTTTCTGCAATAACATTTTATTTAAATGTCAACCATACATAAATTAAATCTCGTCACAGAAACTGAGGTGTTCAAAAGTTCTCAATTTTAGACAGAGGGGGAAGAAACCAGGCCAGAGTGTGAATAAGAATAACCTGAAAAGCCTGTATCTGGAAATGTCTCAAAATGTTCATCTTTTCTGTAATTAAAAAAAAAAAAAAGTCAACCTGGAATGTGGTAATAAATCATGCATTGCATCATAAATTTTGAATTGCCCATTGTAATTGTGGCACAATGTTTCAGAACAATGTCATAGAGAAGGAAACATCAAATACCATTTTTGCTATGTTTATAATTTCTTTGTATTTTAAAGAGACAGGACACTGCAAATTTATATTAAAGCAGTCTATCAGTATTTTAGAAGCGAGGTAATTCTGAAAAGGTTCAAATAAGCACAATTACTTTTGATTTCACAAGGCTTAGGGGCCAAAAAATTAATTTATTTTAAGATATTATAAAAGTATATATCTAGTTCTGACATGTAACAGAACTAGAATAAGTTATGTTATTTTTGATTACTATAAAATATTGATGGTGCTTTGGGTGCAAATGCTATGAGCTATTTTAAATTCACTTTCATTTTCAAAACAGTATATAAAATGATTTTTCTTTCAGCTTTTTTATCTTAAAATCATAGATGGTTTAAAAATAAAACTAACTCAAAAGCTGGTGATATTACCTGTTTATTCCTAAGGTTAGTTCTTGTCAAAGTATGCAATTTCTCATACTCATATTTCATTACCTTTTAGATGAATTGCTAGAATAGATCTCTATTTCTATTCTCTTTTTTCCCTGCTGGGGGCAATATCCCTCCATTACTATTTAGGAAATGACGAGAAACCACTCAGAGAAACAGAATGTTCTTTTAAGTAACAGTCTCAGTCACTAATGTAAAATAGAGTAACCAAGCCAAATACATGTCCTAATAAAACATTTTAACAATTGCAAATGTGTAAAGTTTTGTAGCTTATTTCTACAACCTGCATAGTAAATTTTTAAAAAATCATATAATAATGAATAGAAATGAATTATTTTTTCCCACCTGCACAATAATTTTATATAGAAAGTGTTTATTACTAAAATCCTTAGAGTCCACTAAAACTAGCTCACATTTCCTTCTTGATACTTCTTACATGATAATCAACTCATAAGCTGAATGGATGGAAGACAAGAAATGAATAGCAGATTGGAAACAATAATTGCATTTAGACACAAAAAAATTACAACAATATAAGTAATTGGATTCTTGTTTTATAAATTGAAATTAGTATTTTATATCAAACTTTATTTATGTTTATAATTAAATATTAATTAAATTAAATATATAGTTAAATATATTTATATTCTTTTAAAATTCATTTTGCAATGCTATAATTATTCAAGAGCAAGGTACTGTGATGAAGTTACAATCTCATTTTTTAAAAAGTTATACTAAAAGCATTATGAAACATAATGATGAAATGTACTTCTTATTTAATATATCTAGACCATTTTAACTTTGGGATTTAATTTTGAATACAGGAACAACCACTAAGGTATGATTACAAAATCACTAAATACACACATACACACACACACATACACACACACTTAAACAAGAAAAGTGATAGAGTCCTATGCCTTATATAATTTGCAGAACCTCAATTAACCGGAATCCAAACAGCAAAAAGAATACTATTAAACCTTTCTACATTAAGCCTTCCCAAACAATTTTGCAAGAGGGTACTTTTCTTTTTCTTTTTTGACCAGCTTAAAAAAACAAACAAACAAAACAAAACTTTGCTGTCAAGTAAATTCTGACTCATGTGACCCACTAAAATACATATTTCTGGAATTACATATATGCTTAATTGCATCCCACATTGTTTTCTCTTCATTATGCACATTTGTCCATTAGACACTGGGACTCCTTAAATATAACAACAGACTTATTTGTTTTTCTTCCATGATTCCCCCAAAACTTATGGATAGGGTGATAGATATATAACGAGTGTATTTTAAAACTATTTTTCAATAAACAAGATGTGAACCTTGATTATTTTCTCATTAAAGTTTAGGTAAGCATGTATTAACAAGAATGAGGAAACACTTAAAAAGATCATTAATTTCTTTTACATGCATTTAAGATTGTATATCATCAGTTAGCTTTTCTTAGACTTGGGCAATATCCAGTTATGCAGAGGGAGGTGACAATAAGATGGTCCCTTTCATGACATGGTAATAAGAAAAATTAGGTTATCTTCTCAGAATCAGTTAAACTCCCCCCATACGCACATACAATGGTTAGGTAATAAATTTGCAAAATATGCTTAAAGATAGAATAATAATAAGAAAGAGTAAGAATTGAGAATAAGAAAATCTCTATTACTAATAATCATGATAAAAATGACAATCAGAAATATTTTGGCACAATAGTCATAATTATATAGAAAAAAAGCAAGAATCAAAGTGGATGCCTGTAAAGTCCTCTGGCTATACTAACTATCACCCCCTTTATGAAAGAGATTATTGCTGGCTGATCCGGCTATTCTAGACAGTTCCCCCTAGAAATTAGATTCTTGAGCCCTTAGGGCATTTTGACAAGTATATTGCATTGAGGAGTTTAACATGGATTTGTGCAATATTTGATTAATCCAATTAACTCTCCTTGTTTCAATACCATGCTGAATAAGCAACCATCTGATTAAGAAAAAAAAAAGAAGAAGTTTTTCTACGTCATTTGGCATACGGGGAAAAAAGTACTTTTCATACATAGAGGAGCATTCTGGTATGTGTGACACTGGAAACCAAAAAAACGCAAATCCATTGCGGTCCAGTCGATTCCAACTCCTAGCGGCCCTATAAGACAGAGTAGAATTGCCCCATAGGGTTTCCAAGGAGCAACTGGTGGATTCGAACTGCTGACCTTTTGATTAGCAGTCGGAGCTCTTACCCTCTGTGTCTCCAGGGCTCCTGTGTGATACTGGTCAAAATCAGTAATTTATTATTCTCGTTTACACGTCAACCTCTTACAAAGTTTAGTTAATGAGAGTCCAGACTTGAGCAGTGAGGCCTATCTCACTGTGTTGTGTGTATATAATCACGGTTTCAGCCTCTAAACTGATGAAGAGATTTCCTTGGTAAAATCACGTTTTAATCAGCTTGACAACCAAGGATGAGTGCTCTATTTCAACTCATTTCATTTATGTTAGTATGTATATATGGATGCATCTATATATGTACTTTGCTTATAAATAGTTCTTGTTGTTGTGTGCCCTCCAGTCAATTCTGAGTCATAGCGACCCTATAGGACAGAGTAGAACTGCCCCATGGGGTTTCCCAGGCGGTAAACCAGCAGCAGTTCCAAGGGAGAAAAGACCTGGTGATCTGCTTCCATAAAGATTACGTCTAGAAAACCCTATGAGGCAGTTCTACTCTGTCACACTGGGTCACTACGAGTCGAAAATCAACTCCATGGTACTTAACAACAGCAATCTTTAGGGAAGGCCTTGGTGGCACTGTTGTTAAGTGCAGGCTGCTAATCAAAAAGTCCGTGGTTTGAACCAACCAGCCACACAGAAGGAAAGACCTGACAATCTACTCCCGTAAAGATCACAGCCTAGGAAACCCTATGGGGAAGTTCTTCGGACCACTATCAGTCAGAATCAACTCCACAATACACAACAACAATCTCTGTGGGAGCACATTTGCCAGGTCTTTTCTCCCACAGAGCGGCTGGGAGCAGCTGCGGCCCTTTCGGTTAGCAGCCAAGCACTTAACCATTGCCCCACCAGGGCTCTAGATTTGTTTAATGCTGTCGACAAAGGATGAACTGAAACCTGTATCTGTAACTGATTGCGTCTCTAGTCCTAGTTCTTTATTTCCAGTTTCCCGTAGGACTTCTTCTCCTGGACATTCCATCGGCAGCTCTGTTTCAACATGTTCAACGGAAACCAAAATATTCCCTTTGAAACCTGGCACTCACTATAATTGTTAATTACATGATCATCTTTCCAATTGTTCAGGCTGAAAATCAGAGTCATCTTTTAGCCTTTTCTGCAATAGATCATGAGCTTTGGGAGATAGACAGGCTGGGGTTCTCTGACTGGAGGCAATTCATTTCATATCTCTCAGCCTCCATTTCTTTGTCTATAAAGCGGGATAATGATACATTACTTACAGTATTGCTGTAAGGATAAAAATAAGACAATGCCTGCAAAAGCTGAGCATGGCACTGACTCAAAAGGAACACTCGATAAATTACTGGTCAAGGAAATTGCAGTATGTTATAATCTTGATGTAACTGGGAAGCAATTACTACTAAATGTGTACCAAGAAGAAAGACAGTTGGCTTTTTTCTCTTTAAAAAAAAAAAATGAAATGAAATGATCGTGGAATGATGCCTTGTTGCAAGCAAGAGGCAGAAGGCTTCTAAGAGAAAGAGTGGTATTAAGGTAGGTATCAGGCTCTGTGGAGCCCTGGTGGTGTGGTCGTTAAGAGCTCAGTTGCTAACCAAAAGATCAGTGTTCAAATCCACCAGCTCTCCTTGGAAACTCTGTGGGGGCAGTTCTACTCTGTCCTATAGGGTCGCTATGAGTCAGAATGGACTGGACGGCAACAGTTTTTTTTTTAAAATCAGGCTCTGCAGACACTGCAAACACTGGCTGTTTGTATATAGGCTCAAGGGAACTAGATTCTGTTACCATTTTTTAAAGGATAAATTTCTGCATATAAAATAATTTCAAATTTGGCAAGTGGTACATACATCTACCTATCTGGTATCCTCCAAACATTTTAGATAATTTAGATACATCGTAACAGTCTCATAACATGTTTGAGCTGAATGGAATCTTAGGTATCATCCACATTTCTCTTTTTACTGCTGAGGTTAATGAGAATAAAAAGAGCTAGGCAAGAATATGGCCCCCGGACATCCTTTTAGCTCAGTAATGAAGTCACTCCCGAGGTTCACCTTTCAGCCAATGATTAGACAGGCTCATAAAACAAAACAAGACTAATAAGGCACAACAGCCCAGGGACAAGGACTAGAAGGCAAGAGGGGACAGGACAGCTGGTAACAGGGAACCCAAGGTCGAGAAGGGAGAGTGTTGACGTGCCGTGGGGTTGTTAACCAATGTCATAAAATAGTATGTGTATTAACTGTTTAATGAGAAACTATTTGTTCTGTAAACCATCTAAAGTACAATTAAAAAAAAAGATAAAAAATAAATAAAATCAACACTGCACTGCTGAGGGCGGCCTCAATTCCAGGAACATTAATTGCTGGGTAGTTTCATTACTGATTAAATAAGAAATCTCAAATACTATTCGACAATTGTGATTAAATGTATGTCATTCTAATAAGAAAAAAAAAAAAAAGGGTAGGCCCAGTTTGCAAGGCCACCCTATTGGTTGATGACCGTGCATAAGCTGGAACTCTCTGTCTTCCTTCCAGAGTTGGTCTTTCTCTCACCTACACCTTCCGTTTCCAAAGGTGACTCAGAATGGCAATGACCATGTTTCTCAAATCTCTCCCCAGGAAATTTGATTCCACTGGCACGTTCTTACCCCTAAATACAATGTAATGATGTATCTTTAACGTACAAAATATCAAACATGGAATTCCTACAAGAAAACATGTTCAAGTCAGAAGTCTCCCATCCTCATGGTCAGGTTTCTGGTCTGTAGTAAAATATAACTCTCTCTTTTAAACTCCAGATTTACTTAGTAAAATTTTTTTTAGATATATTTAAATATTGCTTTGATTTCCATAAAATATAAATCATATAATGCTGGATATACAATTTTGAAATGATTAGTAATTTCAGAGAAGAGTATAGCTTGAGTGGGATACAGGTAAATTTGATCTGATAAAATAGCAGATATCTGTTCATATTATTTCTAGTAAAGTTGTAATAACAACATTAGAAAATTTTTTGTATATATGAGCAGTTTTTCTCTTCCACACAGAAAGCAAGTGTTGAATTGGATATAAAATTGAAGAAAGCAGTTTTTAGTAGGAAAATAATGGCACATTAACCAGAAAATACAGATTGCATATGTATATCATTCATAATTTCATCCGGGTCTTCAAGTATATTTGTTTCTTTGTTTAAATACGTGTCGGCTCCCCTAAATCTTCTTGTCTTCAGCTACTTTTGGAATTCTTGATTCTTTCCATTACAGCAAATATTTTGATTTTTAGTAACTAGAAATAACCATCTTTTCTTTATATACTGCAATAGCATCTAATCTGTCACAGGTGTTGAGATTAAGTAAACTTTCATGACATACAGCCAGACACTCTAATTTTCCACGCGAAGAAGCTGAGACCCAGAGGGTTAAGTTAATTAGTGGCCGAGTTAGAACCAGAATTCAGGCCAGCTGACAAATGTGAATATCACATTGACAATATGCGAAGTTCTTGATCTCTGTATTTATCCTGGACAGGTTTTACTCATTGAGTATCTTATTTCTTTTTTGTTCAACCCTAAATCATTTCCACATGGAAACTCTTCGCAAGGAAAAAGAAAACTTAAAACCAAGTCTAACAATAGCAACCAAAACAAAGCCGTTTTACGCTGAACTGAAGAGAAACCAAAGCCATTGCCATGGAGTCGATTCTGACTCATAGCGACCCTATAGAGCATAGTAGAACTGCCTCATAGGTTTTCCAAGGAGTGGCTGGCGGATTAGGACTGCTGATCTTCTGGTTAGTAGCCAAGCTCTTAACCACTGTACTACCAGGGCTCCAAACTTGAACTCAGGAACTCAAAATGAGTTCATGCAATAGTTCATCAGGTTGAACCATTAACAGCTCCTTAAGCACATCTTCATTATTTTGTTTATTCTGTACTTTCCACTTGAAAAGCTGTCTCTCCAGTAGCTATTCAATTTCTACCCATCAAATATTACCTTCTCAATTAATCTTGCCTTGATCTTGTAGTAAGAAATTATTGCTTCTAAATTTTTACAGCACATTTTCCTTACCACTCATATAGAGGTGTCTCTATGTGCCTACCACACCCTTTACAGCATTTTAATTGAATAAAAAAATTTTGTTTCCCTTTTCTTCAACTGAATTTCAGCCTCATAGAGGGCAGGAATTAGACCTTATGTACTTGGCAGAAGTACAGCCCAAATGCTCCTTAGAAGCAAAGATGGTGAGACTTCATCTTGCTTACTTTGGATACACCATCAGAAAAGACCAATTGCTAGAAGATGACGTGTTTGGTAGAGGCTCGGTGAAATGAGAGAAACCCTCAGTGAGATGGATTGACACAATGATTGTGAGGATGGCTTAGGGCCTGGCAACGTTTTGTTCTGTTGTATGTAAATTTCTATGAGTTGGAGGCAACAGACAGCACCTAACAATAGCAACAACCTCCCCCCCTCAAGTCCATCATGGCTAGCCTGCTGCCGTGCACTTTGAATGCTCAATGAAACATTTTCTGAATGAAAAATGTAGCTCTCATTTTAAAGGAAAAAAGAGTAAAACAAAAAAAATCTGAGAAGTATGTATTTCAACTTATATATACACACACACACACACATATATAACATATGCGTATAATCATGGTAAATTGGCACATCCCTTTAAGGTTCAAAGCAAGGTAAATAATCTAAATCATTCTTTCAAAAGCTGGAACATCTGATTCCACACCCAAATGTACTTTAATTGAGCCTGCTAAAAGGTTAAATGCATGACACAAAAGTTTGAAAGGACACAAAGAGATGTGATACACAACTAACTCAAATTAGAAAGACTGTGTAACATTCCTCCCAGTCTCTGTGTGTGAGGCTGGAGGAGAAACACTGAAGGACTGGCAGGGCCATACGGGAGCTTTTGAAGATATTTGTAACTGAACACTATCTGGACGCTACCCATACCAAAACCCATTGCCATCGGGTTGATTCTGACTCAGCGATGCTGTAGGACAGAGTGGAACTGCCCATGAGGCTTTTCAAGGCTATAAATCTTTATGGAAGCAGACTGCCACATCTTTCTCCCTCAGGCTGCTGGTGGGTTGAACCATCAACTTTTCTGTTAGCAGCCAAGCGCTTAACCACTGTGCCATCAGGGCTCCTTTTTGCCCTACCCGGTAACCCCTCAGAATTTAACTCTTCACACTGAAGAGAGCGTACAGTGAACACCTGCGACTCTGCCCCAAGTCTTTTTTCTGGCTGCTAAAGCATCTTCAGCCCTGCCACAATGTTCATCCTGCTGGAAGCTGCCCTTAACCAAGGGTGGATGTGGAGTTGGTGAATAAATAGTCTAGTGGTTTTGGTTTGGTTGGAATAACTGAGAGGTATGCTCCATCTTATCTCCCAGAATTCTGCATCAAGACTGAGCTCCAGTAGCCCACAATGGCACCTTACTGGATAACACATCCTTCTGCTACCTTCTCTTCCTTGTCTTAACTTTCTTTCTCTAACAGTGGTAGTTCCTGGGACCACCTCTAAAATAAACTCCTTGCACTCAAATTCTTATCTCAGTGTTTTCTTCTGAGAAAAAGTAACCCAAGACAGTAGCTTTTGCTTAGTACTTATTTACGATGGAAATTTTGTGGTTATTTCTATTTAGGCATCCCAGGAGCTCTGATGGTGTAGTGGTTAAGAGCTTGGCTGCCATATGGGCTTGGAAACCCTATGGGGTAGTACTACTTTGTCCTATAGGGTAGCTATGAGTCAGAATCCACTTGATGGCAACCAGTTTGTTTTTTGGTTTTTGGTTTTTTTTGGAGGGGAGGTAATGGAAAAGATTACCGCATTTGGCTGCTAGTCAAAAGGTTAGCAGTTGAAGTCCACCCAAAGGTGCCTTGGAAGAAAGGCCTGGTGATCTAAGTACATCCAAAAAATTAGGAATTGAAAATCCTATGGCGCACAGTTCTACTCTGACATATATAAGGTTGCCATGAGTCAGAATTGACAGCAACCGGTATTTATACTTAAAATATTGACTTTTAAAAAAATATGTCAGTCTTGTGATTCTTCTTTATGTTCACATAAATCCTTCATGGCCTAATATGTTTCTTTTCCGTTGTAGACCCTGAAGTCAGTTTTTTTCATGACTTTTATCCCAACTCCATAGATTGTTTTAGGCACATGATGTTCAGACCATCAGTATTGACAATTCTAAAATCTGCCAATGTTGAGTTTCAAATCAGAAATTTAACAAGATGAAATATGACTTATAAAATATACTAACACTGCACATTTTTATTCACTTAGAGAAAATCACTGACTCTGCTGATCTAGATAGTGAAATTACATTTTTATGGCTATTGAAAAATCTGGGCTGGAAAAACTTTTAAAGAAGCTGCAATGCCACATTTTGGTGAGTTTCTTCTGTTGATTTGAGGAAAACTTTATCCTACCTCTGAAACTCATAGTTAGCTAATCAAACTAGTTTAAATAATGTTTTGGTACCTAATCTTTAAATTTTATAAATACATCACATGAAGATTTGGTTTTTACTTGGAAAAATAAATGTATGCCCCATAGCCATACCAATACGGTAAATTCTTATCCATGTGTAGACAAGAGGTATGCTTCATTCATTCATTCATTCATTTATTTATTCAAAAGCATATCTCATTATCTGATATCCATGGTATTCTGCTAATGGGGAAACAGAGATGGTCTGTGTTATTCAGAGTTTTACAGTCCAGCGGGTTTTTAAATTAAACTTCTTATCCTACTTAAATGTTGAGTATATACAAATGTCAAATTTTACTTTAGTTATCTAAGAAACTCTGTGGGGAAAATGTATGAAACTTGAATAAATATTGCTTTTAGGTAAAAGTCTGAAATGTTACTGAGAACTGTTCATAGATGTACAAACGATCTTGCCAATTGGAACAGAGTTATAACAGAAGCATTTTATACCTTGAGAATTTATTGAGAGAATAACAGAGCTTTATATTTAATTTGTCCTGAAACATTAACTGCAACAGATTTATGAATGACCTAATTCTGTATTAAGTTTTAGTAATAAAAACTCTACTGCAACACTTGTTATGAGAAATGTGACATAAAATTTTAAAAAGCAATTCTCAAATATTGTGTTTATTGTCTCTGCCTTGAAAGGCACTATTTTTCCATGATTAGCATGCCTATGTAATTTTAAGCACTTCTCTGGTTTATGTTAAACTGTATGTTTAATAATTTAGGTAAGCACAAAAGCCAAGATAAGAATTCAGATAAAATATCTATTCCTCTTTACTCCCCAAAAGATCCATGAATCTATTAAAATAAATGTTTATACTCTTTACCATCCCAGGGTTCATTCAAATTTTGTTAAACACTAAATGCATAATGTAGAGGGTATAAGGCTCCAAGTCTTTAGAACTGATAGTTGCTTTTCTTAATGTAAACTCATTAAAGATAAGAAATAGCATAATGTCTTTGCAGTCTTACAGGTAATTCCTAACCTTAACAAAGATTTCATGTGATCTAAGTTAAGAAATGCTAAAATCCAAATTCTAAACCTTCCACTACACTATCCCGGGTGGGGGCATGGTGGAGAATGAAATGTAATGTCTGAACTTTACATAATTTAATAAATTTATCTAATCATCTTTATTGGAACAAATTGAAACTTAGTTTAACGAAAATGTTGATTTTTTTAAACTCTTAAGTACAGCTATCTACCTATCTATCCATCTATATATTTATATACCAAAAACAAACAAACAAACAAACTCATTGCTGTCTAGTCGATTCTGACTCATAGCAACCCTATAGGACAGAGCAGAACTGCCCCATAGGGTTTCCAAGGAGCAGCTGGTAGATCTGTACTGCCGACTTTTTGGTTAGCAGCCAAATGCTTAACCACTGTGCCAAACGTCTAAGTAGATTCTTAATAGATACAAATAATGCTAATATGTAAAAGTAAGTTAACAAAACACAAATTCCCTAACGTTAGAAATTCAGGTTTTGTTTGTTCGTGTCTCCAGAGTCTCCATCAGAGATGTCACCCATTAGCTAAAAGGACTTCTAAGGAAGAGGAAGTAGCTAATGGAGAAGGAATAAACTCATAATGGGAAATGGTATGTACACTGCTCCATGAATAAAAATAGCTGATTAATTTAAACTTTTATACAATAAGAAGCATACGTGTCACTGTTGCTATGACAGAGTCATAGAATAAGTGTGGTTTTACTATATTCTACTCATAAATGATTGTAGGTAACCTTAGTAATAATTTTTTTCATAAACCTAAAATACTGTATCCATTTAGAGGAGGCCTACATTTCTGATTTATAAATCTCCATGTCTCCTGTTTATGTTTTTAGATCTTTATCCTATATTGACTTGTATGAACAAAAGACAAAGAAACTGCAGAAAAATATTTAAATAAACTACTTTTATTTGTAAAGGAGCCCTGGTGGTGTAGTGGTTAAGTGCTCGGCTGCTAACTGAAAGGTTGGTAGTTTGAACTCACCAGCCACTCTGCAGGAGAAAGATGTGGAAGTCTGCTTCCATAAAGATTGACAGCCTTGGAAACCCTATGGTACAGTTCTACTCTGTTGTATAGGGTCATTATGAGTCAGACTAGAGGGCAATGGGTTTGGTTTGGGTTTTCTGTTGTTGTTGTTGCTTTGTTTTTTGTTTTGGTTTATTTGTACTGGAAGGAGGAGGAAAGGAACATCTAAAATAAAAAATGAATTGATTGATGTCTCCTGCTACTCTATATAACTAGCTACAGTCATCTTATGTTTATATCTGTACAGCTGGAAAAACACTTTCTGTAAACTATTTCAGCTTCCTCACTACTGAGTGTGATAGATATGGATGTTTTCCAGATGTGAAAATGGAGTCAAAGAGAATAAGCATCTTGCTGACTTTTCTAAACCATTCAAGTAAAAGAGACAAGACAGTGAAATCACTTTTCCCCACTGCATCTCACATGCAGCTCCACAATAAGGCAGGCATGTAGTTAGAAATAAATGTGTGTGTGTGTGTGTGTGTACCTGCACATGTGTGTGTAAATTAACTACTTTGTTATTGGACAAAGCTGGTATCTCTAAGTACCGTACAGTCTGAAGGTATCACAAGTTAGGGTAAGACGTTGAGAAGAAAAAATCCTGACACTGAAGAAGAGCCAAGTGGAAAAGAGCAATCCTGCTCTGTACTCGTTTTGTAAATTGATCTTATTTCTGAGCTTCCAATTATAGCCACACTGATGAGTTTCAAATCTGTACCAACAGATTCAATGCAAGCTTCAATTCTCTACTTCCAAATGTTTACAAGTTATTCCGTGTTGATGTTTTCTGCTATCACTTCCCAACATTTCTGAAACAGCACCCATCTGTTATCTTCTCTGTCCCTGAACTGATTTCACTCCAACTTCTTAATTTTCCCTAATTACTTCATTATGTAGTCATCCATGTCTGATATTTAAGCTATCAAATGTTCCTTTGAAAGCTCTGATAAATTCATCACTTTTTTATCATTTATTTTTCTATTGCCTTAGACTTGTTCCTGCTTAACACAGATTTCTATTCTTTTACATTCCTCTATTCTTTTCCCCATTTAATCCATTTTGAAGTACGTGAATATTTTAATAAAATATCAGTTTCTTCTCATCTCCCTCTCTCTTTTCCTCTAGCTCCTCCTACTCCTTCTTTTATATCTTCTCCTTCTTCTTTTCTGTCTTCTTCTTGCAAAGTCATCATCTTCATCATCCTCATTATTTTCATTATCTTCACCCTCATCAATATTTACTAATCTACTATGTGCTGAACTCTTGGCTAAAAATTTACATACAGGGCCCCATTTA
Source organism: Trichechus manatus latirostris (assembly GCF_000243295.1). Classification (NCBI taxonomy): domain Eukaryota; kingdom Metazoa; phylum Chordata; class Mammalia; order Sirenia; family Trichechidae; genus Trichechus; species Trichechus manatus. The sequence goes on along the minus strand of NW_004444166.1, from coordinate 844,090 downwards.
ATCCTCACAACCATTATGTGGGTAAATATTGATATCACCATTGTATAGGGGAAGCCTAAGTGCTGAGATTAATAATGTACTCATTTCTACATAGACAAATATAGACAATGTGACTTCACTCGCTTATCATATGATTTTGCTTCATCATTGCTACCCAATGAAACCTTCTAAAAGTGTGTCCTTAAAGACCTATTAATTTTTTCTTTTCCCAGTGAGCTCTATCATAGTCCCTATTCTTGCTGATGTCCAATTTTGATCATTTTTTCTTGATGATAGTATTAATTTTAGCACTTAAAAATATACTTCCACATATTCTTATTATTCTTTCTCGTTTGTAAGTCTTGGACATTCTACAGTATAGAGACTACTATCTAAGCCTCCTTATACTCCTTAATGCCAAGAGAGGGGATTGCTCATAGCAAGTCTCAAAAAACACAGATTGGGTAAACCAGTAGACTTCTCACAATTCCCAAAAACAATCATTACACAATCACTCATTTAATAATGGTCCTTTTCATCAAAAAGATCCTTTTCTCTGTTTTTCTGTTCACCTGGAGTGAATTTAGTGTTTCTTTACCAGTAGAGTGTGTCAATAATTTCTCTTAAATCCTTATTAAAAATTCTCCCTCAAGAAGCTTTCTGAAGAGAACAGGATACAAGGAAAAGATTAGTCCAAAGGACTAATGG
>NW_004444166.1:813933-843303 GCF_000243295.1 Trichechus manatus latirostris | reverse complement strand
CCTAAAGGAGACTGGAGAAACCCCAAGAGTATGGCCCCCAGACACCCTTTTAGCTCAGTGGTGAAGTCACTTCCGAGTTCACCATTCAGCCGGGGATTGGACAGCCCCATCAAACAAAATGGGACTAATGAGGCACAGCAGTCCAGGGACAGGGGCTAGAAGGCAGAAGGGGACAGGAAAGCTGGTGATAAGGAACCCAGGGTTGAATAAGGAGAGTGTTGATGTGTTGTGAGGTTGTTAACCACTGTCATAGGGCAACATGTGTACTAACTGTTTAATGACAAACTATTTTGTTCTGTAAGCCTTCATCTAAAGTAAGAATAACAGTATAATTGGAAGAGCGTAGTCGACATCACTGAACTGTGCATGTAGAAATTTTTGAAATGGTGTATCTTTGGCTATGTATATTTTCACCCAAAAAAAAAGGTCAAGGTCAAGAAGAGAGAGGGTTGACACATCATGGGGTTGTTAACCAACGTCATAAAATAATATGTGTACTGCTGTTTCATGAGAAACTATTTGTTCTATAAACCTTCACCTGAAGTACAATAAAATTAATTAATTAATTAATTAATTAAAATAGGAAAAAAAAGAAGCTCTCTGATTAACTTTTTCTTGATGAGCTTACTTTATTTTTTTATTATGGTTTAAGTATATATGTAGCAAAACATTTTCCATTTCAACAATCTTCACATGTACAGTTTAGTGATATTAATTATAGTCATCATGTTGTTCAACCATCACTTGTCTCCATTTCCAAATTTTTCTATCACCTTTATACACATTTTTTTCTTTTTTCCGTATTTATGTCCTTTGTTCAAACACAATACTGCAAATTTTTGAAGACAAGAAATATGCTTTATTTCTCTTGAAAAATATCTATTTTTTATTCACTCTACATGCTCAAAAAAGTCTTTAAAAAATAAGTTATATCTCTATCCTTACACTGTACCAAAAAGAATTGGTAAACTTTCAACCATTTCAGGAGGTAGTATATGATCAAGAACTGATGGTACTGAAGAAAGAAGTCCAAGCTGCAATGAAGGCATGGCGAAAAACAAGGCTCCAGGAATGTACAGAATACCAACTGAGATGTTTCAACACACAGATGCAATGCTGGAACCTCTCACTTGTCTATGCCAAGAAATTTGAAAGACAGCTACCTGGCCAACCGACTAGAAGAGATCCATATTTGTGCCCATTCCAAAGAAAAGTGATCCAGCAGAATGTGGGAATTATTGAACAATTATCATTAATATCACAGGCAAGTAAAATTTTGCTGAAGAAAATTCAAAAATGGTTGCAGCAGTAAATTGACATGGAAATGCCAGAAATGCAAGCTGGATTCAAAAGAAGACGTGGAATGAGGGACATCATTGCTGATGTTAGATGGATCTTGGCTGACAGCAGAGAATACCAGAAGCACGTTTACCGTTGTTTTACTGAGTATGCAAAGGCATTCGAGTATGTGGATCATAACAAATTATGGATAACATTGTGAAGAATAGGAATTCCAGAACACTTAATTGTGCTCATGAGGAACCCGAAAATATACCAAAAGTCAGTGATTTGAACAGAAAAAGGGAATGCTACATGGTTTTAAATCAGGAAAAGTGTGCGTCGGGGTTGTATCCTTTCACCACACTTATTCAATCTGTATGCTGAGCAAATAATCTGAGAAGCTGGACTATATGAAGAATGAGGCATCAGAATTTCAGGAAGAGTAACAATTTGCCATATACAGATGACACAACCTCGCTTTTTGTAGGTGAAGAGGGCTTGAAGCACTTAGTGATGAAGATCAAAGACTACAACCTTCAGTATGGACTACACCTCAACATAAAGAAAACAAAAATCCTCACAACTGAACCAAGCAACATCATGATAAATGGAGATAAGTTTGAAGTTGTCAAGGATTTCAATTTACTTGGATACACAATCAACACCCACGGAAGCGGCAGTCAAGAAATCAAATAACATATTTCATTGGGTAAATCTGCTGCAAAAGACCTCTTTAAGATGTTAAAAAGCAAAGTTATCACTGAGGACTAAGGTGCATCTGACCCAAGCCATGGTATTTTCAATCGCCTCATATGCATGCAAAAGCTGGACACTGAATAAGGAAGACTGAAGAATGGATGCCTTTGAATTATGGTGTTGGCGAAGAATATCGAATATATCATGGACTGCTAGAAGAACAAATAAGTCTGTCTTGGAAGAAGTACAGTCAGAGCGCTCCTTAGATGTGAGGATGTGAGGATGGTGAGACTTCATCTCACATACTTTGAACATGTTATTAGGAGGGACCAGTCCTTGGAGAAGGACATCATGCTTGGTAAAGGTATTGCTTGGCTGCAACAATGGGCTCAAGCATAACAAGGATTGTGAGAATGGCACAGGACCAGGCAGTGTTTTATTCTGTTGTACATAGGGTTGCTATGAGGTGGAACTAACATGACAGCATCTAACAACAACAACTTCCTTACCTTTGGAGTCCTTGGGTAGTATAAATGGTTAATATGCTTGGCAGCTAACTGAAAGTTTGGAGGTTCGAGTCCACCCAGAGGTGCCTTGGAAGAAAGGCTGGTGATTTACTTTTGAAAAATCAGTCATTGAAAACCCTATGGAGCACCGTTCTACTCTGACACACCTGGGGTCACTATGAGTTAGAATGGACTTGATGGAAACTGGTATAGTATTCTTATTTATAGCAGAGGAATGAATAGTACAGAGTCTTGAAAAGTATAAATTTTATTAGTCATGAGAAATGTCAATCTCTTCACAAAAAAAAGTACAATATTTTATGTCTTTCTTTCTTAGTATATGCCCACAGTTTATCTGTTAGGTTTTTTCTCTTTATTATTAGAAACCTTAACTGAGCACCTACAGCAAGAGCTATGTTTTCCATGGCATTAAAAATAAATAAATAAGACTCAGACCTTGTCCTGAAAGAATATGTATGCTATTATGGAATATAAAACCAGCACATGAATTCGTAGAACAAAACAGAAAAACAATAAACACCAAAAACGACACAAAAGGATGTTAGGATTATTTAGGATGTTGTCTTTATTGTGGGAGAGGTATTATGCAACTAGAAAGGTTTTATGGAACAGGTACAACTTTTACGGGGTGTTGAAAAATTTCTAAAGTTATATCAATTCTGGTGATGCATTTAAAATAGATGAGAAGAGTCAAACACCAAATGATTTCTTTTTTTAAATTTGACTTTGGATTTTGATGGCCATGCAAGTTTACCTTGGATTTTTAGCAATTCTGTATATATTAAACCTGTTTTTGTTGGTAATATGTTTTCTATTATTCTAGAATTGTTTTATAAATTTAACTAACATGTGATTAATAAGTTTGTTTGTAAGTATCTTAAGGAAAGAAACTATATATACTTCTATATCTCTCATAATACCTAATATAATGCTAACCACATAAGCATTCTTTTCAAAGCGTGATTAATGAACCACCTGCATCAGAAACATCCAATGTGCTGTTAAAAGTGTAGATTACCAGACCCCACCCCAGGCCACTTGAATCAGAAAGAATAAAAATCCCTAGTAAGTTTTACAAGTGATTCCCTGGAACACTAAGGCTTAAGAGCCACCAAAAAAAAAAATGTACAAACTTGTTGAGTGATGCTAACACAATTATGATATTGCTGGAACTTACAAAGCATTTTATTTACAATCAATTAATTGCATCTGTTTCAAACTGAGCCTTTGCAAAAGCACTTATATCCTGAAGGGTTTTCCAATTTATGCTGGAAAGGTAGTCTCAAAATTTAAACTACATATTTCCAGGCAAATATGGTGAAGCGAGGTAAGATTCAAACAGAGGACAAGTTAATAAACAAAAGATTCTGACGCTACATGGTATGCTACAACTCCCAACTAGTTCTTCTTCCTCCTTCCCAGCCTCACCCCAGAAAACAGTACAAAGGAACACAGAGGAGTTCATAAAATCCTGAGAATTTAAATTAAAATTTTTCTCTCCAATTTGGAGAGATGTGGACTGAGGATAAATTTGCAGCCTTGGGAAAGTCAAGGAAAAGCTTTTGAGAGTGGAAGCCCCAATGTAAAAATTTCAGCACAGATGGCAAAGACTACCAAGGGTTTCCAAGGCATTATATTACATTGGGGTGTATGTGTGGAGAGGAAGGGAGATCAACCAAAACCCAGGACAGTGAGACTCACTCCTGAGTGGTTGCAGCTGACCCTGGATGAGGTCATTGATGGCGTCTAGAAGATAAAGCAGAGTCCAAGTCTCTATCAGCCAGGTCTACACTCACCCTAGCCCAGATCTCCTCCACCAAATGTACATGCCCATTGATCAGAAAAATAGGTAAAAAAACAATACCGAGACTTCAAGCAGGAAGTGTGATTGGGAAAACAAACTCTTCCCCCAAAATAAATCTCAGTGAAAAATGCACTTACCATACATTATATGAGAAACCCTGGTGGCATAGTAGTTAAGACCTATGGCTGCTAACCACAAGGTTGGTAGTTCGAATTCACCAGGCACCCTTGGAAAACCTATGGGGCAGTTCTACTTTGTCCTATAGGGTTGCTATACTTTTTTTTTAATTTTTATTTTTGATACATTATATCAGATAGAAGGTCTGGACAGAATTACCCTTGTTACACATAAGTAAGAAATAGCATGATAGATATAGCATAATTTAGTACAGACAAAAGAGAGAGTCCCATGGTGGGAAGACATGAAGAAAAGAGGAAGAGAGAAGGGAGAGGAAGAACAGAAGAGAAGAATAAAACATGCAAAAGGGAAATGAATTACCTTTCTGATCCAAAGAACAGAAACAGATTATCCAGGTGTGTGTCAAGTTATGGAAAGGTTTAGTAGGAATATAAATTTAATTCAAAAAGTGCTAAAGGATAAGATGACACAGCATAAAATGAAAAGGGAGATTGAAAACCTAGGTAAGAACCAAATTAAAACATATAAAAACAAGTGGCTCTCATTGTAACTACCTCAGAAGATCTAAAAACACCAATGTCTTGGTTGCCTTGGTATTTACTGATTTAATAGTTCTAAGGCACAGCTGTGCCTTGATAGTTTTAATACCTCTATAGGTGATTCTAATGTGCAGCCATGGTTGAGAACCACTGAACAAGAAACAAGAAAACTATAATAGACATATAAGGAAACTCAAATAATGTAAAGAGGGAATAGCTCTAAATTCACAGTAAATGAAGAGAAAAGAGACAAAGACAACCAAAGCAACCGGAAAGCATATGATCAAAACAGAAGACAAAGAGGCTCTAACATAAGGATAACTGGTGTCTCTGAAGTGGAGATGCTAAAAGAGGAAAAAGTGATAATCAAACATACAATAAATAAACGTTTTCATGAAATGAAAAGTGGATCTGCAGACAATATTACATCACATTATCGTTACCAAATATTATTACCACAGTTAGTCTTTCTCAACATACAGGGAGACACTCACACACAGAGGAAAGCCACACCTATGAACTATGCTTGAAAAACTCTCTCACCAATGAAATCATGACAACCAACTCAAGATTGTTGGTGAGCCTGGACCCCATTTATATAGTAAGCTAAAATCAAAGAACTGAAGAAATTATGGATGCAAAAATATTTCATTTTTACATTATCAGTAAAAATAATTATGAACTACAAATAATATAACATCTTATTATCTCATGGTTTCTAGACCACTAAATATTCTGACCACTTTACTATAAATTTCTCTTCGTTTTTTTGTTTGTTTCACTCTATAGAACTTTTCTGTAAAAAGACAAACAGTACATACTTAAGGCTTTGAGGGCTGTACAGTCTCTGTCACAACTACTCAACTCTGCTGTTGTAGCAAAAAAGCAACCGTAGATAATATGTGTGCTTGTATGAAAACACAACTTTATTTATAGACACTGAAATTTGAAATTGCATACTCTTCATGTGTCATCAAATACTATTTTCTTATTTTTTCAACCACTCGAAAATAATAAAACCATTATAAGCTCACCCAAAAACTGAACCCATTGCTGTCAGGTCGATTCTAACTCATAGCGACCCTATAGGACAGAGTAGGGTTTCCAAGGCTGTAGCCTTTAAGGGAACAGACTGCCACATCTTTCTCCCAGTGGAGTGGCTGGTGGATTCAAACTGCCAGCCTTTTGGTTAGCAGGCAAGCACTTAAGCACTGCAGCACCAGGGCTCCTTTATCAGCTCATACCAAACCCAACCCATCGCTGTACAGTCAATTTAAACTCATAGTGACCCAATAGGGCAGAACAAAGCTGCCCCATAGGGTATCCAAGGGGTGGCTGGTGGATTCGAACTGCCAACCTCTTGGTTAGCAGCAGAGCTCTTAACTACTGTGCCACCAGGGCTGCTTATTAGCTCATAGGCCTTACCTAAAACAAGAAGTGGAATGGTTTTGGCACTTGAGCCTAGTTTGCCAACTCCTGTTCTAGAGCAATGTTTCTCATCTTTGACACAATTCACTTTTTGGGCTGGTTAACTCTTTGTCATGGAAAACTGTCTTATGCACTGATCACCAGCATCTCTGGCCTCTACTCACTAAATGCCAATAACACTCTTTAGAAACTGCTAAATGTCCCCTGGCTGAAGACCACTATTCAAGACTACTAACCCTGTTTAACCGAGTATAAACACTCCAGATGTAACATTATGAACAGAGCATTCAAAGGGACTTTTCACTCTATCCAAGTGCTATATGGAGTCCTTGGTGGCACAAACTGTTAAGCGCTCTACTACTAACCCAAAGTTTGGTGGTTCAAATCCACCCAGCGAAGCCTTAGAAGACAGGCCTGGCCGTCTGCTTCTACAACGTCATAGCCTTGAAAATTCTATGGAGCAGTGCTACTCTGAACACGTGGGGTCCCTTTAAGTCAGAATCAACTCGAAGGCAACTAACATAACTAACACAACGTGTAACTCCATTTAAAAAAAAAAAAAAAAGGAGGTTGCTATCAAGTTGATTCCGATTCATGGAGACCCCATGTGTTACCAAGTAGAACTGCTCCATAGGGTATTCTTGGCTGTAGTCTTTACGAAAGCAGATTGCCAGTCCTTTGTTCCCTGCCACTGGGTGGATTTGAACCGGCAACATTTAGGTTAGTAGTTGAGTGGAAACATTAAGCATTCTAGAATTTCTATACTATATATACTATAATTCAGAAACATGTAAGATAACTAAATAACTAGTTTAGTTGTTTGTTCTCACGTAAATATTGTGAAGTTGATCCTCCAATCTATAATACTTACAATAAAATACCATTCAAATAGCCTTTTTAGGCACATTGATATAATTAAAGTTGAATAAGTAACATCATTTAAAGCAAAAGGTATAGATGCCTGCTTGGAAAAACCATTCCTAAGTTTTCCATTGTGAGTAGAGCAATTCCTATTGATATTAGTTTAAGGTACAAAACTATAAAGAACAAAATGATTTACGTATTATCAAGACTAAACTTTAGTGGCCTTCTGATATATTCAGCAAACATAATTTTTACATAGGACTTTCTCTTTTTTGATGTAATCAATAAATGTAAACAAGTAAAAAGAACTCTATTTTTCAATGAAATAATTTAAATAAAAATAGTTGGTGAAACGTAGAGCTATGAAAGCGAAGGCTAAGTATCATTTGTATGTGTGCAGTGTGTGCTGTGTATGTGCATGAATGAATTTGTGTGTGTTTTTCATGGTTCTAATAGACTTCTAGGCCAAAAAAAGGAAAGTACTAACTACATCAATGCTTATTGATTGGCATATGTATTGCAATGGCAACAATTCTCCTTTTCTGCTGTTTTTATCTTTACATACAAATAATATTTTAAACGGACTTTAGAATTCACATTTTGACTCTACTCCAATCATACATGCATAGGTAAATAATTTAATTTATGCATTCAGTTAGTATTAATTGAGAACCACTGTGGGCACTGTGCTTGATAGTGGAGACCACTCTAAAGAATACAGAAAAATTTCTATCCTACAGAACTTATAGTCTAGTGCTAGAGATAGACATTGTGATACCACCATAAAAGTCTTCTAATTTAGATCAGTGGTAAGGTTTACTTAAAGATGGCAGCCACTTTCTCTTATGTCTCTTGCCCTTTATTATTATCTCTCTCCATTTTCATTCTACTTACCAAAATGAAATACTTTCACTGTTCCTTTTCCTTTCTTCCCTAGATACTGCTGTTATGTTTGGAGATCAAGAGATTTAGCAGTGTTTAAGGCTATTTGAAGTTCTATGTGGCCTTTTAATGAGAATAATGATATGAATACAGCAAGATCAATGAGAAAAAAAATCCAATCAGTATTATATGATGTTAAAATATGCTAATTTCAGAACATAGACGGATTCCTATTTAAATAGTCCTCATACTGTCAATATGACCTCTGGGAACAATTCCAAGGAGACGTCTTCCCCTGGGTTAGCTGTAGTCCATATGTATAGTCTCTGTATAACTTAAAGAATCTCAGAGCATCCCTTAGTAGTTGTCCAGAATTTGGGGGTAATTGAGGTCAACATGGAATCTGCTGGATGAGGCAGCCTACCCACAACCGGGAAAATGCAACAGAAAATAAAATAAGAATCATGGTTCAATGGACAGTGAAAATCAAGATGGGGAAATGGACCGTTTTTGCCTCAGAGATTTTTCACAGCTCATTGGGTCAAGTTCACCTATTTATGGCTGTTCACTTGGCATTTTTTCCACATTAGTAAGTCTTTTGGTGTTAATTATGATCATCTGCTATCAACTGCCCATGAAGCAACTCCCTTCTGGTTGCCTTGGTAGATAAGAGACTACAGTTTTCAAACTGCTACTGAATTTCAATGATTTTTTTTTTTTTAGTAATATTTCTGTAAACTTATCACATTTAACATGGAGAAAAATTTTTTTGTAAAAGAAATGTTCAAGTTCAACTTTTAATAATTTTAATGCACCAGATTGCTTTAGCAATTAACTATTTTCAGAACATTTTCACAAGATGTCTTTTTCTCATGTCTATATTTTAAAGATAATATCTATTTTATCTTTATTTTTTGGAACCACTTATGCCACATTTCCTCTTCAAAAGATATGTGGTGCAGGCTGGGATATTTGCTCCAATCTATGACCCTCATCATAACAGTAAATTTTTTTTAGAAAAGATAGTTTGACTATAACATTGTATCTGGGTAGGTTCTGAAAAAGTTCTTTATAGCACAGGAAATTTATTTGATAATATTTAATAAGAAAACCAGATAAATCATTCCATAAAAACATGCAACATATTTGATTTAATTATCTTAGAATGCACACTCATCCCAACTGAGAATCAAAATAAATGTCACTGTTCTGTAAAACATGAGGGAAAAAAAATCTTGATTCTAAAGTCAGTTGTACTCTCAGGTTTACTCAGGATGAAAGAACTCTCCAGAATCCCTATCTTTTTTGCATATCAACCCTTAATAGCATATATTATCTGGAACAGAATGGCAAGGAAAGAATTGCTAAGATGTTTAACAAATTTAAGAAAATTGTCAAGCCAATTCTGACTAATAACAACCCTGTAGGACAGACTACAACTACTCCATAGGATTTCCAAGGAGCGACTGGTGTATTCGAACCACTGACCTTTTGGTTAGTAGCCAAACTCTTAACCAGTGTGCCACCAGGGATCCTAGAAACTTCTTAGTGATCCATATTTTCCCCTAATCTTGGATTGTGAAGCTATCATTCAATCGGCACAAAAGTAAAGGATATTAACTGGTTATCATCCCATGATGCACCCATTATGAGGTAGGGCCTAAGGTTATGTTTATCTTACAGAGATAACTGCTTGTAAGCAACAAGGATAAAAGCTTTCCAGCTCTTGGTTTTAGATATGAAAGTGCTAGATTGCAATACTGCCAAAGAGTAGCCTCAGGGAAGTAGCTTGGGGCGAAGTGCCATGGTCTGCTTTTAAGTTAATAAAACTCCTGCTTCATGGAGCTTCCTCCAAGATGTCTTGGGAGTCTATTGTCCCAGGGTATTCTTGTATGCAGTCTTTCATCCTGAGTAAACCTGTGAGTACAACTGACTTTAGAATCAAGAGTATTTTTTCCCTCATGTTTTACAGAACAGTGACATTTATTTTGATTCTCAGTTGGGATGAGTGTGCATTCTAAGGTAATTAAATCAAATATGTTATTTTTATTCTTTCTCCATATTTTTATGGAATGATTTTTTTGATTGCAGCCTTAGGAAAAGAAGAAACAGCATCTGTGACTTTGTTCAATTATCCTAAATTTTAGGTTGATTTTGAAAAGTATATAGCAAAAGATAATTTTATTGATTGCCTGGAATGTGTTGGCATTACAGATATAAATTATACTTGTTTTAAAATGCCCTTTGTCATCATATTGTTTAGCCTATGATTTATTTAAGAAAAGACTAAAAATTAAAAAAAAGTACATGAAAGCATAGGGCAAGTTCTTAATGAGTGACTTTGATGATTATACAAGATGTCAGAGAATGCCAAGCTCACCACATGTATAGAAAGGCTTTATTGTTCACTGAAGAGATGAAGTTGAAGAGCAGTATTTAGACCAATAGATAGTTTGAAGAAGGACAACCCGTGCAATAGAAATCTTTATTAAGATATTTGCCAGAGGACTTATTATTTTCAATATAAATGGAATTTCAAAAGTAGCTGAATCAGCTTCTAAACATTCATTTCTTCAAGCAAGAAGTAATAACTTGATTATGGGCAGAAGTGTGTAAAAGCTTTGACTGAGCCTCAGCCTGTGCTATTAAATTTGATAATCTGAAAATTAAAATCAAAGGTCACCTTGTTGTTGCTGTGTGACCTCATAGCGACCCTATAGGACAGAATAGAATTGTCTATAGAGTTTCTTAGGCAGAAATCTTTGTGGGAGCAAATTACCAGGTCTTTTCTACTGTGGAGCAACTGCTGGGTTCAAACCGCTGACCTTTTGGTTAGCAACCCAAGGCTCCTTATGATCACTTTACTAAGACAAATTATTAAATCTAATGGAGAAAAACAAACTCATTAAAATAACAGTCTTTAAAATTAGAAACATAAACAAGGTTCAGATATCAAGTACTGGGGAGGGTCTGCGATTTAGCATACTTACAATCTAACAAGTTAGCTTGTCACCATTTTGTGGATGGGAGCAGAAGACAAGAAGCTGCTACGTCAGAGACAAAGGACAATTTATTACTCACATTAATAGCAGTAGCTAGAGAATCAGTATTTGCATTGGTTTTCTGAGCCCCAGTTCCCGCAATGTGATGCAAAGAGGGACATCTACACATAAAGTGGGTTGTTTTATTGGAGAGGAGCCCTGAGCTTAAAGAACCTGAGGCTTTCATAAACAGATGTAAGCAAGCCTGCCTTTTCTGCATATAGAGACATTATCTCTGATTTCCAAAGCCTATCACAAATATCCTTGAAAAGTTATTTCAGAACATCAGCAATTGATGTTTCTGCTTGCAAGACACAAAGAGATATGATAAAAACATGAATTATCTCTCAGAATCAGAATCAGATTAATTGTTAACATTTATTACTAAAGTCTCCTTATAAGCATTTTAAATGTGTCAAGAGAATATTGAGAAAGGCATTGGTGGTTCGGTGGTAGAATTCTCACCTTCCACGCACGTTGTTGGATATGGTCCAGTCGATTCCGACTCATAGCAATCCCTTGTGACAGAGTAGAACTGCCCCAAAGGTTTATTGGCTGTAATCTTTAAGAAAGTAGATTGTTAGGACTTTCTTACATGGAGTCGCTAAGTGGGCCCAAACCACCAACCTTTCGGTTGTAGACTAGTGCTTAACCATTAAGCCACCAGGGATCCTTTCCATGAAGGAGACCTAGGTTCAACTTCCGGCCCATGCACCTCATATGCAGTCACCACCTGTCTGTCATTGGAGGCTTGCATGTTGCTATGATGCTGAACAGACTTCAGCAGAACTTCCAGACTAAGGCAGACTAGGAAGAAAGGCCTGGTGATCTACTTCTAAAAATCAGCCAATGAAACGCTCTGGATCACAACGGTCCAATCCCCAGCTGATCATGGGGATGGCTTTGGATGGGGCAACAGATTGTCATGAGTCAGGGGCTGACTACATGACAGCTAACAACAACAACAAGAGCAAGATAATATGAACAAGTCTATAAAGGTAGTTCTATTACTTCGAAGGTGGAAAATGGAACAAAGAGAAATGAGTAATTTTTCCAAGGTCAGTCAGTCAGTAGTATAACTAAACCAAGACACTGTTTTAACCACTATGAATCATATCTAATGAATTACGTATTGTTCTCCTCTACCACAGATACTAGTCTATGTTGTTCTTGAGTTGTGATTTATAGAATTTATATTAAACAAGTTATGCTAGAAGATGAATCAATGAAAGCTCAGCTTAAATAAGAAATAAATTTCATTGCCGACAAGTTGATTCTGACTCATAGTGACCTTACAGGACAGATTAGAACTGTCCCCATAGGATTACCAAGGAGCAACTGGTAGATTTGAACTGACAGCCTTTTGGTTAGCAGCTGAGCTCTTAACCACTGTGCCATCAGGGCTCCTGAATAAGAAATAAGATCATCTACTGTTTTTGTATTCAGTTGTACTTGTGTGGTTTTTTGATCCATAGAGAATATGATGTATGTCAAGGTATCAGGGATTCCAGTACAATATATCTTCAGTTTTGTTTTTTTTGTTTTTTTTAATAGGCAATTGGGTACATAGCATTTGATTGGGCATTAGGAAACTTGGGCTCTAGTACTGGCTACATTATCCAGGAGAATTATTTTCTCCACACTAGGTCTGAGATTCCTTATACATAAAACAAAGTAGTGATTTCTATGGTCATCCAACTCTACATTCCAGAGAATTATGTGTCCTTCCTAATTCCAATATTTAATGTAATTCAGTGTTAGATAGTTGGCAACTCAAAAACAAATCCACTGCTGTCAAGTCAATTCTGACTCACAGTGACCTATAGGACAGAGTAGAATTGCCCCATAGGGCTTCCAAGGCTGTAATCTTTTTCGGAAACAGACTGCCACATCTTTCTCCCTGGGAGCAACCAGTAGGTTCAAATTGCCGGCCTTTCAGTTAGCAGCCACACGCTTAACCACTGCACCACCAGGGCTCCACAGATCCTTGGCAGGCTATATGAAATGTTGACTATACTTAAGGAACAAAACCATTAGCACTAAGGAAGGAGAATTCTCACACCCATGCTGATTAATGAAGAGGCCCTCCAGCTGAGCTTAGGTGTAACTTCAGAGTCCTCCACAGAGCGCCAGGAGGCTACTGCAAACTGATCAGATTTGGCCTGTGAGACAAAAGTATTTTCCCTCACTTTTGGAAGATACCTTAGATTAACACTTTAGAATGACTGAGCCTAATAGGAGGGTTCTTGAGAAACTGAACTCTCCTGCCATTCACTTACAAAACAAGCAGAATGATGAATAAGACTGCCTCTATCTTGAAGGAACTTGAAGTCATATATGGAAGAATAAACGTAAATAATTACATGTGATACCAAAAACCCGTTGCCATTGTGTTGATTCTAACTCATAATGTCCCGATAGGACAGAGTAGAACTGCCCCATAGGGTTTCCAAGGAGCAGCTGCTGAATTCAAACTGCTGACCTTTTGGTTAGCAGCCAAGCTCTTAACCACTGTGCCACGAGGACTCCAATTAAATGCTATAATATAGACATGCATCATGAGCAGAGAATACTGAAAGAAGGGAGAGATCAAATAGGCTTGGAACAAGACTACATAGAAAATAAAAAATATGAGATGAGAGTCTATTAATTGGATTTGAGGAAGACAGTATTTCAAACAGAAAATACAGAAGAGTTAAAAGAAAGTTGAATAATTTGGTATGTCTAGTATGGAGCCCTGGCGGTGCAGTGGTTAAGGGTTTGGCTGCTAATCAGAAGGTCAGCAATTTGAATCCACCAGCTACTCCTTGGAAACCCTATATGGCAGTTCTACGCTGTCCTATAGGGTCACTATGATTCGGAATTGACTCGACGGCAACAGGTTTGGTTTTAATATGGAGATGGGCTATCCCTGGGTGGCACAAATGGTTAAGCACTTGACTACTAGCCAAAAGGTTGGAGATTCAAACCCATCCAGAGGTGCCTTGGAAGACAGGCATGGCAATCTGCTTCTGAAAAGTCATAGCCCTGAAACCCCATGGAGCAGTTGTACTTTGCACACATGAGGTCACATGGGCTTGCATCAAATCGGAATCCATTCGATGGCAACTAACCACAACAGAATGGGGATGACAAAGTATGTGAAAAACAGAGGGGAAGCCTAGACGAAAGCAATTGCGAGACCTGTGTATCGTCAGGGGAATATTTACTGTATACTATATGGAATGGCATGTAAATGGACAATTTTAGAGGAAAAGATGGTGGTAAAATCACATTTTTATTTGTAAGATTAATTCTGGCTTGAAATATGATGAAAGATAGTTTAGAGGGGCATGAAAACAGAGGCTGAGTGCCAGTGAGAGGCTATTGTAATAGAACAGGGAAGGGCTGCATAGAGTTTGACCGAGGGCAGTAACAGTAAGGATGAAGAGGAGTGGATTGACTTAATAAGCATTTAATTAGCCTAGGTACCTAGTAGACATTGGAAATGAGAAGGAGAGAGGAAGCTAGTATGGCAAACAAATTTCTGTCATGAGCGACTGAGTGGGTGGTAGAATAAAGTAGAGGGATAAAATTTGAGATCCAGGGTAAAGAAGGGAAGGATGAAAAAAACTCATTTTTGGACATGGCAACTTTAAGATTTCTGAGAAGCATTCAAGATTGGTATCAAATGCAAAAAATGGATTTACATCTCTGGGAATCTGATAGAAGTGCTGAGTTAAAGAATTGCTTAGGAAAAACAATAATTTTGAGGTTAAGAAAAAAATGAGAACTATAGTGCCAAAAATTCCAAGGGAAAATAGTATTTCAAATAGGAAGGAGTGTTATATTGTTGTTAATTGTCACAGAATCAGGTCTGCTGAGTCATGCCTAACAGAAGCAAATGTTGCCTGGTCCTGCACGACCTTCATGATCTTTGGCATGTTTGAGCCCATTGTTGTGCCCGTTGTGTCAGTCCATCTCATTGAGGGTTTTTCTCACCTTCATTGGCCCTCCACTTGAGCAAACATGATGTCCTTCTACAGCAATCAGCTTCTCCTGATGACCTGCCCAGAATAAGCGAACCGACGTCTTGAACAATATTCTGTAATCCATACGGTTTTCATTGGCTAGTTTTCAGAAGTAGATCTCCAGGCCTTTCTTCCTAGTGTCTCTTATTATGGAAGCTCCACCGAAACCCATCCTCCATGGGTGATCCTGCTGGTATTTGAAATATTGGTGGCATAGCTCCTAGCATCATAGCAATATGCAAGCCATCACAGTATGACAAACTGACTGATGAGTGGTAGAGCATTAAGGAGAAATCAAAATAATAGAAAAGGAAAAAAAAAAAAAAAAAGAAAACCTCTACTTGGAGAATTAGTAAAAATTCATTAGTGATCTTTGCCAGAATTGTTTCTTTAGAAGTTGTGGGGTTTGAAATTTCAAAATATGCAAAGGATTGAACATGAAGTAAAAAATGTGTTCCAGTAGAGATTCGTGCAAACTCGGATGTTTTTTGTGATTGAAATCAAACTAGCTTTCAAAAGATGAGGTCAAAAATATTACATAACAGGAATTCAGAGGTAGTGCAGGCTTCAGGGTTATTTAATTCAGCATTTTAGTGTAACCAGGGCATTTCTTTTTCAGCTTTGCTGTCTTCAGCAGGCCTCATCCTAACACTGGTTCCCTCATGGCTTAAAAAGATAACGGGTATATGCTCCTTTATTTACATTCCAAGAGATAGAAGCTCCACTCACTAGCATGGATTATAGTTCAAGACCTTCAGTTTTGTTAAGCAAACTTAGGAAACATACCCACCCCAGGACAAATAGCCATGACCGGGAAATACAGGTGATGTTAGACAGAATCCATCTCTGAGTGTGGGTCTGGGAGGACAGGTGAGCAAAACTGTAATTCTGCCAGCAAACAAGTGAGGCAATACATAGGGTAGGCATTAACAGAAACAAGCCATTAGCTAAAGGTGAAAGACATACAAACAACTTTGTCATGTTTTAATTTTGCCTTTTGTTCTTTTTACAATTGTTTTGTATATTTGAGCTTGTTTCTAGGCTGAATAAGTGTGTTAGGGAAGAAGAGGTTGAGAATAGAGAAGATAGAGTATGGCCAGTGGAATAAGGCTTCGGAGATGACAGGAGCTAATGGGATTAATAGTGCAAAGGGAGAAATTATCACTGATGAAGGGGAGGGATTTGTGAGTATTTAGAGGTGATTAGGATTTTTTGTTTTTTAGGAGGGGCTTCTGGGTCGTGCAAACAATTTATGCTCAACTACTAACCTAAAGGTTGGTGGTTTGAATCCACCTAGTGGCTCTGCAAATGAAAGACCTGGCAATCTGCTTCTGTAAAGATTAAGGCCTAGTGATCGTCTTCCCTGAAGATCATAGCCAAGAAAACCCTATGGGGCAGTTCTACTCTGCAATACACTGTGTTGTCATGAGTCTGAATCCACTCGAAGGCAACAGGTCTGGACTTTTTTTTTTTCTTTTTAGGGTTTTGGAGAAAGGTGAAAATGAAATTGAGAGAATTTTCACATTTGATGGCCTTTATTTTTCCAGTGATATAGAAGGGGCAGAGGTCATTAGGTAAGAGTAATGGGCCAGAGTGTGCTAAGCAGGAGTTTATAAGAAAAAATTCCCTTTTTTGCTTCTACTTGTAATCCTTTTTCCATTCCAGCTCTAAATCAGAGGGCCAGGGTGGCACCTTCAACCCTCCTGAGGTGCTCCTTGGCCTGCCTGACCTCACAGAGGGGCTCTTGGGCCACCTTGTGTTATCATGCTATCTCCTGCCCTTCGCTGTCTGCTAAACCATGACCCTGATTTCCCGCCCTGTGTCTCCTCTGCTTTCCCTTTGGTGCTTTCTGCTCACACCCATATTTCTCCACTGTCTTCTGTCATGACCTTCAACCCCACTGTCTGAGAGAAAGCTAAAGGTTCCATTTAAAGAGGATGAAAATAATCTTATTTTATCCAAAATAGCTTAGTATGGGGGAAAAAACAAAAAAACCGAGACTGATACTAAGAAAATGTAGCCAAAAATGCCATAACAACTCAGCTTTTCTCAATTTTTTTGTCATCATTATATTATTATTTAGGACTTGGGAAATATTCTCCTTCCTCTAAAGAATGATAAGGTATTTATTAATACAAATTAAAATAAAAAGTTTAAAATGAAATCTCATTTTGAAATGATATATTTTGTAATTATAGCTTTAGGTAATTATTTTTCTCATCATTTCATAATTTTTATTTATTCAAAATTAATAGCAATTCATGCCAATAAGTTCTTCATTTGTCTAAAGTGTTTGCCAATAGAACAGTAAAATAGTTGTCTATTTTTCAGACTTTTTCATTTGTGCAAATACTACTATTCCATACGGTATTATAGAAGCAGCTTGATTTTTCCGTTACAAAAAATGTTTTTGAAATAAACAAAGGACTTATTTTTGGAGTGGTCCGATTTTGCTTTCTTTTTACAGAAAATGGACATAGACTTATTCTCTTTTCATTGTAGCATGACCTACATAAATTGTATGTGGCTGTGATTTTCTCATTTTCCTCAATGAGGGGGAGAAATATCACCTCCCCCACTGCCCTCCTGCTGCCACAAAAGGGGACAAATAATCACAGAGCTTTGAATACAATTTTTGTTGAGTTTGTTTTTTCCCTCACCTTAGGTGACCAGATCGATAGACAGTCCAGCAGCTGAGAAAAAAATCAGATGACTGGAACACAGCCAGAGGCAGTTTCTCTAGTGCAAGAATCCATTCAGATATTACAAAATTTAAAATAAATGGTATATATCATATCTCAATATATTTAAGAGGGAAATGCAGATATTAAAATGATTCATAATAATACTAATGTCAGAATCACTCTTCCAAAAACTCCACTATAATGGAACAGACTTTCCAAGGCCACGTGTGCCATCCCACCTTTATAAGTTACATGCCTTTACGGACACTAATTAACATACGATGACCACCATATATTTAATGTTGTTCCAATGGACTGAGAGCTAAGGTAGCTGCTCACAGGCAGCACAGTGAGTGACTTCAGTGCCTCAGGAGTCAAGATGGACTATTCTGCCTGGAAGCCAGTGGTGCTGAAAAAGAAATCTTCCTTCCCGGTCTGTGCAAGGGATGTAGTTTCTGAAACTTGGCTAGCTTGCAGAAAAGAGGAGAAGACTGGTATGCCCAAACTTTTTCTCCACTCCAGGAAATGTATGCATTCATTCAGGTATCCATTTATTCAAGAGCATTTGCTGAGCCTCTGCACTGGGTAAGGCATCATAAAAACAAACGGCAACAACAAAAACCACCGCCATTGAGTCCATTCCGACTTACGGTGACCCCACGTGCCTCAGAGTAGAACTGTGCTCCATAGGGTTTTTGATGGCTGATTTTTCAGAATTGGCTCACCAGGCCTTTCTTCCCAGGCTCCTCTGAGTGGACCCAAACCACCAACCTTTTGGTTAGCAGCCAAGCAAGTTCTCTTAACTGTTTACACCACTCAGGGATTCCTAGGCATCACAGACATCAGACAATCACTAAATCTCAGGGAAGTAGAGACTTTAAAATCAGCTTTTGGGTCCAGAATATGCTTCCATATTCAATTCACTTGACTTTTACTAATTTCTCAAAATTCAGCTAAGTTGTTACCTTTTCTAGTAATTTATACTTGACATCACTGCTCCCCACCCCCAACAAATTCTGAAAAAGTTGTCTTCTTTACATTTCTTTATGTTCCAATTTCTACCATGATTTTCCAGATAAGTAGCAATAATAACAACAATCAACATGTATTGTTTACCATACGTCAGACACAGAACTAAGTGCTTTATGAGCACTATTTCATTTAACTCTTGCAATAGCCGTTCTTATCCTTGATGAGACTGGCTTTCCTGGGCTGTGACACTGTCCTCTGAGGATGGCAGGAAGGTCCCCAGGGTGCTCAGGGCTCAGGGTGCTCCCTGTGTGGGCCTTTCCCCAGCTGCCTCACCACAAAGACTGTCCTGAGAGGTCTCTGTTCATGCCTTCGGCCACCACATCAAAACCTGTAGAAAAAAGCAGTGGCCGAGGCTTCTACTTTGCAACTTAAACTGATCATCTTCCTTCCTATGAATGTGAGTGTTCCTCAGAATTACATCTTCTTACCTACAGCCCTGTTTAGCTCAGTTATTTTAAAATAACTTTCTAAGTTAATTCAACTATTCTTATAATTATTTATATTCACCACTTTTACATTTGGGAACATTGAGGGAAAAACTTTCAGTTATTGAACTTATAAACACATATCCTATTACACAAACACATATCCTTTTATTTAATATTCATACCACCCAATGAAAGACATACTAATATTTTCATGTTATTTATGAGGGAACAGGTACAGTGCAGTAAACGACCTGGTTCAGGGTTCACAGACAGAAAGTGGCAGGACCAGGATTCAAACAAGAGCTATCTGACTTTTTGTTCTCTTTACCTTCATTATATATCACTGTCTCCCTCTGCTACATAGCTCTGAGTGGATCTAACTGTATGCCCTGTTTCCAGACTCCTCATATAAAGTAGAAAGTTCCTTGAAGGCAGAGAACAGCCGTGTGAATTCTGCATAAATATCTATGACTCCCTAATAAACTGCCTATCATTTTCTTCTAGTTTGAATAGATTCACTTGGGTCAAAATTCCAGAGGAAGAAAATGTGGTTGAGAGAAGGCAGTGCTTGGGATGGTCCAAATGGCTACAATTACTGCCCCGTTCCTTGTGCACCTTTGGGTATCGGAACATATCATTGCACCTCCCCCTCTAAAGGCTAATGGTATATCTAAATAAGGAACAGGGCGAAAGAGATACAATTCTGGGCTGGCACCCCCATGTCTGACTACCTTCCTCTTCAGATGATCAGATGGGAAAACTAGCATTGCATTCTGTGCAGTGAAATATACAACTCCTGGAATATGAAGCTGGGTGGAAGAAGATCCTCAGAGTCCTCCTTCCACAGTAGAAAGAGAGGGGCATGTGTGGAAGTTTTCCATTCTACCTGGACACCATTTGAGCCATGGAGGTCTGCTCCTGACAGAACTTTTCCCATTGTACACTCTCTGTTGTCTGTGAATAATTAAAATGGCTTTCACTATTGCCAAGACCTTGTAGGTGTCTCTTGTGCATGACTTTATCAGGATAAATGGACATAACACCCATGGAGTGGTTGATACCCATGAGTGGAATTCTCATCCCAGTACACTGGTGGATGCTTGGGATCTGGAGACAACCTTCAAGGCAATCTGCATGTGCAACAAGTTGGTTCTTCTGATAAATTCTTCCCAGAACTTAAATCAATGCAAGTAATGCAGTGACTATTAGCTAAGATCCCAGAAATTCTTCAACAATGCTAAATCCAGTCATTGCTATGTATCATTAATAAAAAGAGTTTACTTTTATGTTTTCAAATTTGAAAACAATTGAGCATCTGGTTAAAAAAAAAACAAACAAACGTGAAGTATACTGAATTCAAGAATTCCAGAACAAGAGCTAACTTCATAAACACTGGAAAAGTTATGCCTATATTTCCCATAGTGGGAAATACAAGAAGTGTGCGTGTACTTGTATGTACCATAAAGCTATTGTAAAGACAAATAAAATAGCATTGCATGGCAGATGTATGCACATTTTATGACTCAGTTTATTTTTGAATAAAAAAGGAGCCTATTTTCTAAATTTGCTTATATTTAAAGGTGTGTGTTAGGGTTGTATCCTTTCACTATGCCTATTCAATCTATGTTGAGCAAATAATCTGAGAAGCTGGGCTATATGAAGAAAAAATGGGGCATCAGAATTGGAGGAAGATGCACTAACAACTTGCAATATGCAAATGACACAACCTTGTTTGCTGAAAGTGAAGAGGACTTGAAGCATTTATGGATGAAGATCAAACACTACAGCCTTCAGTATGGATTACACCTCAACATAAAGAAAACAGAAATCCTCACAACTGGACCAATAAGCAACATCATGCTAAATGGAGAAAAGATTGATGTTGCCAAGGATTTCATTGTACTTGGGTCCACGATCAACACCCATGGAAGCAGCACTCAAGAAATTAGATGATGCACTTTCACTGGGCAAATCTGCTTCAAAAGACCTCTTTAAAGTGTTAAAAAACAAAGATGTCACCTTGAAGACTAAGCTGTGCCTAACACAAGCCAGTGTATTTTCAATTGCCTCATATGCATGTGAAAGTTGGACAATAAATAAGGAAGACCGAAGAAGAATTGATGCCTTTGAATTATGGTGTTGGTGAAGAATATTGAATATACCATGTACTGCCAGAAGAACAAGCAGATCTGTCGTGGAAGAAGTACAGCTAGCATGCTCCTTAGAAGCCAGGATGGTGAGACTTCGTCTCATGTACTTTAGACATGTTATCAGGAGGGACCCGTCCCTGGAGAAGGCCATCATGCTTGGTAAAGTAGAGGGTCTCGAAAAAGAGGAAGACCCTTAATGAGGTGGATTGGCACAGTGGCTGCAACAATGGGCTCAGACATAACAACAATTGTGACGATGGCGCAGGACTGGGCAGTCTTTCCTTCTGTTGTACATAGGGTCACTATGAGTCGAAACTGACTCGAGGGCACCTAACAACAAAATCAACACTGAAAACACTGTTATATATGTACATAATGTATATATAGAAGTATTATGCTCTACATAAATATATACAGATATATTCTACATAATACATACATATACATGTATGTATATAAAATACTAAATAGGTCTATTCCAAAGGATATGTCTATTTAAAATTTACATCTAATGTTTTTTTAATGATCTTAAGTGGACCATTATAGAATTTTTCTGTTGTTATGAAAAATGATTTTAAGAATATCCCCACAATGTGCATGCATCAGACAGTTTAAAATGTTGTTAATAAGCAATTAAAGTATCTTTGGTATTCAGACACTGAATCCATTTGCTGAAGATACATCTGTCTTAATGTTTTAGAGTGTGCATTTTATCTACCTCATTCTTATTCCAGGAACTATGCCAAAATTCTTTCTCAAAAGGGAGAAAAATCAGAGGCATAAATATTGTCTTGAAACATGATCGAACACATAATTTTTGCTGAGGTACGAAAACAGATTTATAAAAATTTAGGCTAACTTCTTAATCTTTAGCAATTCAGACATATAACTTTAATCTCATTAAGGTTATAATTCTTTGTCAAATATTAATAGTTCATGTACATTTGATACTTTGACAAAATAGAAAAATAATAAAATTTTTTGCAAAGAAACTTACAGTAAACTCACAAATATAAATAAGCAGTACTAGTATTCATCATGTAAGTAATTTGAAAAACAACACATGCTCATAGATATTTTTTCCTATTTAAATGTTATTCCCAATTGAATATTCTAAGATTACTCATATAAGTAAGAAGAACATTTAACAGTGTTACCATTTTCAGAGAAAAAAAATTCATGCTTGAATGACTCAAAGCATAGTGTTAAATATTCATTCATTTTAATTCTACCAAGAAAAAAGGGAGTCCCAGTGTAACGAGCCACTATTATTTATTTATTTCAACTGCAGTTATTAAAAATGCACTCATTGCCTAACAGCGTTTGGGAACACATATAAAAATACATGAATTAAATATATCAACAGTCCAACAACTCCTCATTAAAAAAAAAGTAATAATAACAGGATGAAACAATGCCACAACAAGATACATTTTGTATTTTAAGTATATATAACTTAATTATGGGAGCTTGTTCACTCTCTGATCTCTACTAAGATAGATATGATGATTTAGGAGTTTTTTTCATTTTTAATTCTTTTTGTTGTGGAGAGTTGAGTAAGAACTTGAATCTGCACAAGTAATGAGGCAACTATTAGCTAAAATCCAATAGTGAAGCTATACGGAGTTTTTCTGGTACCCGTAACAGTTTACTGGAGCTTCATACGTATAACTGTCTCTTTGTACGCTCATATAATTCTTCGTTTTCTCTTCACTATGTGACTTTGAATTAATTGTGGATTCTATTAACAGACTGAAAATACTGGGTATCTAAGAAAGACACAGATCTATCAGAAGATAGTATAAATGGAAGCCTCTTTATTTAAAGCATCATACGACTCCATCTGCCCCAAATATCTCCTGAGCTTGTTTTACATGGTATTTGAATTTTTTATTGTCAGCCTAAAAAATAAACACAGGATAAATTATCTGAAATAAGTAACTATGGATTGTATATATCACACAGGAGGAGAAGGAAGACAGTGAACTAGACTTTTCCATCAGCAAAATTGTACAGAAGAATTTATCAGATTAGCTATCTTTCACATTGGAAAGTGGGAATCGATAGCCTGAAGGAATTGAACCAAGAACAGATAGGTTTGGGCTGTGATGCCAGGCATGAGAAGGAGGAGCCCTTACCACTGTGATGGGGGTCCTTGACCAGCGGGTTCTAACAGAAACAGTGGGAGGAGATAACTTGAGTAGAAAAAAAAAAAAAGAAGTTACAACAGAAGAAAATAAAAATGTCCATGAATATCTCTTCCTACTTCTCAATTTTGCTTAAGGCTAGCCCTGATTTAATACCACACTGGTCTCCTCAGGGCTTTTATATATATATATATTTACTGTGTAAAACTTTATTTAATCCAGAAAGTTCACATTGTTATCATTAAGAAATACTAATGTTAATGTATCTTTGACAATACTTTGATGGGCACCTGGGAATCTGACAATTATTTTGTTATTATAGGTCTCATAAGGATGAAGCTTGGATGACAGGCTGGGCCTATATAGAGAAACTTGTTCCCACTTGGAAGCAACAAAAAAAGTCTAATATTACCCTAACTATAACCTGTAATAGAGGGGATAAAGAAGATTAGATTTGATTGAGAATCATAGAATCTCAGAATTTGTAGAAGGGACTTAAAGGTTATTGATTCTGGGAATCTGTACTGTGTTCAAAGGCCTTCTACAACATCTCTACCAAGGTGAGATTCAACATATATTCAAATGTTCAAATGGTGTGATGATTGGTGAAATACTGTATAAGTGAATACCTCATCCTGGTCAGCCCCTAACTATTCTGACTATATTTTACTGCTTACCCCCTGGATTACTCTGCTATCCCACACCAGCCTTCCCAATGTTCCTTAAACATACCTTGCCCCAGGGCCTTTGCACTTGCTCATCCTTCTGTATCTATCCCCATCTCTACACTGCTTGCTCCCTAAGTTTCCTCAGGTCTCGGGTCAATCACGTTCATTAGTGATATCTTCCTTAACCATCTCAGCAATCTCATCCCTCTTACCCTGTGTCATTTTTTTTCATAGCATGTGTTGTTTTCTGTCATATTATATATTTACTTATTTATTTCCAATAGGAGTTCATGTGTTGGCCAATAGCTGTATCCCCAATGCCTAAACAATTACTGGTACATAGTCAGTGATCCGTAAATATTATTGGAAGAAGGAATGGATGGCACCATGACTCAGTTATGACTTCTGACTTGTACTGGGTCTAGACCTGGGGGTATTTTATGCTATCTCCTCTCTTTACATGCCCACATTTAATCAATAGTCACACTGATCTTATCTCTAAAAGAATAACCTATCCCTGTCTCTCCACTGTCACTTCTTGAATCAGAGTACCATCACCTTCTGCCTAGAATAATACAACAGCTTCTAACTGGCCTCTCCCCTTCAGGTCTAGCTTCAGGATATCAGTTTTTAATGATGCAACTGAGAGATGTCTCTAAAATATAAACCTGATCATCCCTTTTCTTGCTTAAAAATTTATAATGCTTCTCATTTCTCTTAGATAAAATTCAATATTTAAAAGTACTTGATTTTTTTTTTTCTTCAGCCTCTTCTTTCACTGACCTTGTTGTCTATTCAAAGTGTCTGATTAGAGGCACTTTTCCCAAGAAGTCTTTACCAATCTCCCTGAACTGCACGAGGTTCTCAGGCTAGGAACTCTTCTAAAATGCACTGTATTTTCTTTCTTGTTGAACTTACTATATTTGCTTGTTTAATTACGCCTTTGCTAATAAATTGAAGTTGAAGACCATGTCTATTTTGTTCATCACCAGACCTCCAGGGCCTAGTATAGAGTAAATATTTTATTCAGTGCAAGCTGCTGAAAGAAGGAAGGAATTCAACTCTGAATTTCAGGATATCACCTTATTTTTGGATTGGATAGTTTGATATAAGTTTAGAAATAAGATTTTTTTTGTCTTGAATTTATCAGCTTTGGTCTCGAAATAGTTGATGATGTCTGGATTATACAATTGTGTAATTGTACAAATTGCACAAGCATTTGCTAATTCTGCAATTCTGTTTTGAGGACCCACTACATGCCAAGCACTCATTTATCTGTTCAAAAGAAGTGGTGAACAAGATAGATAAAGTCCCTGCTCTGAGCTCACACAATAGTTAGGAAGTAGACAGTGAGCAAGTTCACGTATAAATGAACGTGATTATTTCTGATAGCAATAGCTGCTGTAAAGGAACTAAGACAGAGTGGCATGCTAGAGAGTACCTGGGAGGGGAGGGAGTATTTTTATGTAGTGAACTCAGGGAAGTCTTCTCCTCCCTAATGAAAGGTTAACTTTTGATCTGAATAACAATATGTGTACCAAAAAAAACCAAACCTGTTGCCATCAAGTCAATTCCAACTCATAAGGACCCATATGGCAGAGTAGAACTACCCCAAAGTGCTTCCAAGGAGCAGCTGGTGGATTTGAATTGTCGACCTTTTGGTTAGCAGTCCAGCTCTTAGGCACTGCGGCACCGGGGCTTCAATATGGAACCAGACATGCCAATTTCTAGGCGGAAGAGTCTTCCCAGAAGAGGTCTTCTGGTGGGCATAAGGTTGATGTGTTTCAGGGACAGAAAAGGTGGTGTGATTGGAAGGGTGAGAGAGATGAGGAGAGGGGCCAGATTATATGTTGCTTTGTAGCCATTGTGAGTGAGAGGAATTTTATTTTAAGTTGAATGGGAAATCACTGGAGCATAGCCACCACTGATAAGACAAAAGTTCATCTGCACAGGGTCCAATCTATCTCAGAACAAATACAGTGATTCATACTGCACACATATTTGGTACTTCTTCTGTTTATAACTCACAAACCATTATAATTAGGAGACTAGTGAAAATACTGCACTCTCTTCTCCCTTTTATTTCTTTCTTTCTTTTCTTATATTCAGTAAACTCCAAAGTAACTAGCCCTGGGGGAAGATAAAGTGATGAATAACCTCATTCAGCTCAAAGAAACAACAACAAAAAATACCCAGTTGAATGGTTCATTGCAAACGGCAAAAGGGTCATTGTTTAGTGGATGAGGGTTTCTCTCTTTAGTATCCAGGCAATGACTAATGATTTTCCTCTAAATCTCCCACTTTTAAAAGAATGAATAAGCCCCAAAGGCCTCAGGGAGATAAGTATTACTTTCCTCCTGGCAGCTCAGCTAGTGACTGAGATGGAAAGAGAAACCGGACAATATTTCAAAGCCAAAACCTATAAATGTGATAGTAGATACCGCGCTTCTGTGCTCTTAAATTCTTTGGTACCCAAACGGTCTTTATGCCCTTCTATGTATTTTCCACATTATCCATAAACATACTCATCTGAAGAGGGCCTACTTAGAAAAGACCTCTGGGTGTCCTCACATCAGCACGACTGCTTTATGCTGTTTTTCCCAGAGGACAACCATCCCTGAGGCCTGGCCAGGTGCTCAGAGGCTCATGTGAAGCTTGATGACCACTGATCATTCTGCACAGTAATAATTTTACCAGCCTTAGTTATTTATTTGCACAGTTTTATTTTCTAGGGACAACTTTAGGGAAAACAACAACAACAAACTACTACAAAATAATTACTGGTCTTTTTGAAGCAAAATAGCACATTGAATGCTAATGTAAGAGTCAATGCATTCCTTTCATTCTCTAATCTCTATAAGGGAAAATGTCAGGGGTTAATATATTTGTGTCCCACTGAGAACTAAAGAGGAAATAAAAGGCCTAGTGTTTGTAATGAGGCCATGCATTAATGTAGGAAGGTCATGCCAGATCACGTATAATAGATACGGCAATATTACTTTCCACGGTAGCCAAAGGGGACTCAACTCAATGATGGGCAATGCTCTCAGAAATATTTATTTTTGATGTGAAAAGGAAATGCAACTTGAGTCTTCTGGTTGATGGAAACCATAAATAAGGTTATTCCACAAAGGATTAGAAAGCAAAAATGCTCTTCTCACAAGCTGTATCACCTCTAAGTTCAAGGACTGGGTGAAGAGAGCACAGTATTTTGTGATGGCAATGGAATACATTGCCCAGGTTTCATATGTTGAAATTGGCTTGAGTTCTTCGGAGAAATAATCAGATATAATGAACTAAACGTTGGTACTGAAGGCTTTAAAAAAAACAAAACTGTAAGGCATAAACCTTAAATGGAGCAAAACTCAATACATTTTAATTCATCATCTAAAAATTAAGATGGAGAGCTCTTAAATGAATCTTATTGACAAGTTCAGTGTGTGATGAATTCAAATCTATTTTGGGAAAACCAGCGTGGTTTGGGATTTTTAGAGGTGAAAGTTGTAAACAAGCACATTCATCTCTCAGGATAAAAACTGAACACATTGCACTTAAGACATAACAATAGGAATTAAAAATTTTATTGGAATGTTTATATAGCATTCCACATCTTACAATGTTCTTTAGTATGCACTGCATTATATAACAAATATCTCAGCAAAGAAATAAAGCACATTAATTATTTAAAGACAATCACGGTGAACTGAAAAAGGCAAACCACAGAAGAGACCAGCATATGGCCATTAAGTACATAAAAAGGTTAAGTATCAATAGTAGTCAAACAAATAAATAAATAGAAATTACATCAGGTTATTTTTTCTAATAAGTTGATAAAGATTAAAAAGAATGACTAGTTGTAGTACTGCTGAGATTGCTAACAATCAAATAATTTCTTATGGGTGTGATAATTTCAAACACGGCTTATGGGCACTTAAATGTTGACTCCCTTTCTGGAGGGAAATTTAACAATACATATTTAGCAATTCGACTTCTTGAAATCAGTCTTAAAGAAATAATGAGAAAGGAATGTAAAAACAGACACACGCACACGCTCGCACATACACACACACATAAACACTATAAACAGTATGTATATTGTTTCCAAATGTTTCACTGCTATAAACGGTCAGATTAACCCAATAAGCAAGATACCACAGGTCTACTTGTGTGTCTCTACTAATCTGCAGTGAACAATTTCACATGATTTTCACAGGTGAAATTATTCACTACAAATTAGTAAATACAGACAAGTAAACCCTGGTACCTTGTTTATATATACATACTGTTTACAGTAGTGAACATCTGGAACAACCTAAGTGTCCAACAATAGAGGAATAATTAAAAGACTGATGTTATATTTGTATAATAAAATACTACACTCCCATTGAAAATAATATTGCATTAGGTGGAGCTGGGGGTGGTGATGATGTTCTTTCATTTTCAGTTCCAATGTTGCCTACCTGGTAACTTAATTAGTTGACACTTCTGGCCTCTCTCCATCCCTCCCACATCCTTACCATGAAGAAGTGACTAACTTTGATTAGCAAATTTGGAATCAGGCAAAACAATATAAGGGCTCTGCCTTTTCCTTTTGGAAACGAGTCTTCCAGCAGAAAGCACCAGCTCCCCTTGACTCCTCCAGGATTTAACATTGTCTGGGCAGGAGTTCCACAGAGGAAGACTTTTGCCAGCACCACCTGCTTCCAGGTGGGTACTCTGTTTGATTTGGAGTTCATAAGCTCCCTTGCCTGCATTTAAAACGCACACCTTCCAACTTGGTCCATGTATTTCAGCATTAAAGATGATACTTTGGAGTTCCAGCAAAATGGCGCTCTAGGCAGAAGCGCCATGCCATCCCTCCACAGCAAAGATCCGAAAAACTAAGCCGAACAGAGAATACAACAATCCTGAAACCCTAAAACTTCAAATGAAGTCATAAAGAACTCGGCCAAGCACCAAAGAAAATCACCAAGGCATATCATATTCACACTAGCCAAAACCAAAGACAAACAAAGAATCCTGAGAGCAGCTCGTGAAAAACAAGAAGTCAC
>NW_004444166.1:781209-813833 GCF_000243295.1 Trichechus manatus latirostris | reverse complement strand
TTGTGGGGTTGTTAACCAATCTCATAAAACAACATGTGTACTTCTGTTTCATGAGAAACTATTTGTTCTGTAAGCCTTCACTTGAAGTACAATAAAAAATAAATAAATAAATAAATAAATATGATACTTTGGCCCCATTGCCAAAATTTTTGTCTTATATTGCAAATGTTTAGGACTTGGGTGTGAAAGAGAAGTCCTCTTTATGCCTCCCTCAACATATCAATATAGTAGAAATATACTTAAAGTCATAGAACTTTCCACAAGGTATTGTTAAGAAGGAAAAAAAAAACCGAAAAAACTAAAACTACACTGGATAAGGCATTATGCAAAATATCTTAGCAATCTTTAGCTCTGCTTATAAAGAGTGCTTCTTGTAGTTTTGTTTGTGTATTTACAAAGTTTTCTGCAATGAGTTTTGTTTACTTTCCTAACTAGATTTTAAATGTTACTTTTAGAAGTTATTGAAGAATTCTGGAATCTTCTTTCTGGGAGATTGTTATACAGAAAAATAATAATAATTGTCTCTGTGAGACGATATCCCTGATTCCGCATGAAAACAAAGTTAGATAACTCTCTATTCCACCCCAGAAAAAACTGACCAGTCCCCACACGTTTGATCACTTGTTGCTGAGAAGAACATCATTACTGTATTTTCAAATTGCTTTCCCTGATATTTTTATCAGGAAAACTGAACACCTATGGGAACTTTTAAATTCCTAATGTATTCATTATCCAGCCAGAGATGTAGAATGTAATGGCTTTGTAGTCAGAATTATTCAAGGGCTCTTCCCTTTGCGTATCTAGATAGTCAGAGGTTCAGTGGAATGCTTCAGATTCATGTTAAAAGGTAGAAATTGCTCTTCACAAAGCTGTTCTTTAGAAACCCACTTTGTTCATTAGCTACTTGAAAGGACTTTGAATGTAAGAATTATTATTTCATAAATGTATGTGTGAAATTTTACAGTATGGCTATAATTACAGACTAAAATAGCTTCAGTAACTCCCCACAAAGAGTTTTTCCCCACTCTGCTCAACCCAGCCAGCTCTGTCTGGTATTAAGCTCTCAGAAATACACATTTGTAAATATGCACCAAGCAAATCTAAATTTCAATAACTCTGGTAATTTGTCAAACACGAATTATGAGCATATAAGAGCACAATCAGCTAAGTTTAAAAACAGCACATTTAAAAATCTTTAAGCTTCCATACAGTCGCCATATTTTATGATACAGCCAATCTAATTTCCCAACTTGTTGAAAATATTTTTCCAGTTGCTGTTGCATGATTTCAGAATTTGCATTCATAATCCCAGTCCTATGTTCTTCCAGTGTGTTTAGTTTTGAGGTATACACAGCAATCTAACATGCTCGTTTCTATAACACTCCCTTTCATAGAAATTGGAACTTAAATTTTAAAAGACATAAACATATTGGATGCTAACATTTACAACTTTCTTTCTTAGAAATGAGGAGGAGCTGTTACGAGGCTTCCTAGTGGAATACTAAAACCAAACCCACTGCCGTTGAGTTTTTTCTGACTCACAGCGGTCCTATAGGACACAGTAGAAAATCCCCATAGACTGGTGCATAGACAGGAGCGGCTGGTGGATTTGAACTGCTGACCTTTTGGTTAGCAGCCGAGCTCTTAACCACGGCACCACCAGGACTCCACCTGGTGGAATACTGGGAGTTATATTGGTCATCAAAATCAAGTCTCTTAACACACTCCAGGAGATCAGATACTGGTCTAAGTCAGTTGCCGTCAAGTTGACTCTAACTCATGGTGACCCCGTATGTGTCACAGTAGAAGTGTGCTCCATAGGGTTTTCAATGACTGATTTTTCAGAGACAGATTGCCAAGTCTTTCTACTGAGCCAACTCTGGGTGGACTCGAACTTCCAACCTTTCAGTTAGCAGGTGAGGGTATGATATATGAGCCCTACCAGTGCACGGTAGCACACATACAACTTTCCAAAGAAATATCAGCAATTAGACTGGGCCCCTCACCCCTTTGACAAATCAGGTTTGTACACGGTACAGCTCCAGGGAGCACCACTCACATATTACGGCGTGACCAGTGTCACTGGACTTGGTCAATACGGTGGCCCTGGTAAATCTCTGTGAGATTGAAGCAGCCTGACAACCCCTCAGCTCATCTTGCATTCCCTTCCACTCTACTTATCCTTAACCTTTCCTTTGGCTCCAGGGTTCTCTGACTTTTCCCTGTCTTCATCATAGTTTCCAAGGCCAGGAGATAGCCAGCTGCCAAGGCATTAAACCATCATGTATAATTATCCAAATCTCTTTCCATCTGTATACAACCTAAGGCCGGGATTCTTCGGGTATCGGGGTCACTCCCATAATTTCCACGTGTGCCCTAGGTATCAGATTTAGATCCAAGGCGGGAAGTAAGTTTACAGTACAAAACTAGCACATTTCAAGGCTCAGGAGCTGACTTTCGTGGTGAGGGGAACTAGACACACCCAGAAAGATCTTGGAAAGTTCAGGAGGGAGTGAGAACCTCACCCTTCATGGCAGTAGTATCAACCCAGACCTCATTTAAATAAAATTCTGAGTAGCTCTGTATAATGGTTAATAGCTCATATGGTCAGAGGAAGCAAGGACAAGAAGGAAAAGGAAACGTGCGCAAATTGCGAGATGTGCTGGTAACTGTTTTAGGCAGTGTGCATTTGTTCTTGTAACAACCTCTTGGTGCTTTACTAAAAATACGTAAATTAACCAGTTTGGTGGCTTAAATAAAAATGGAGATGACAAATTTATTATAAAATAAAGACAGAAAATGTAAAAGGAGGAAGGGGCAACAAATAGAAGGAAAAAAAAAAAAAAAAAGAAGTTGCTGTAAGCCAGCAGGGAGTTAGAAGGTCAATCTGGCATTAGAATCAATCAAGAGTGGTCAAAGGACCCACCTTCTTTCATGTTCTTTTTCTGTTACATTCCAGAATTCCCGGGACTGAAAAAATTCCAGCTTCTCCAAAATGATACAGATGATTGTCTTCCCAGTGACGGGAATATACCCAATTTAAAGTTTCTATTTTGAAATATTCTTAGACATTTATTTCAATATACAATTAAAAGCAAATAGAAAAAAAAAAGAAGCTAATAAATATTGCTTTGCTTTTGCATTCGATTTTGCCATACAACCTGACGTTTGAGGTTAAAAGTGTAATAAAACACAAGGACTATCATTCACTCCTGCTGAAAACGAGGCTAATCAGCGATCAAAGTCTAGAAAATGAAAAAGACTGCCTCCTTAATTTATATAGTTACAGTATGTTCTAAAGGGCATTAAAGCGCCTAACACCTTCATAGTATCTCTCTTTTACATCTAAATCCATTTAGGTAGATCATTCTTAAGAAAATTTAGTTAGGCAAGAAATGGATGGGGGATGGGAGGGGTGGGAGGAAATACTAAATAGGCAATAGATAAGTGGTATCTTGGGTGAAGGGTGAGACAGTACACAATACAGGGGAAACCAGCACAACTTGTACAAGAAAAGGTCATGGAAGCTCCATAGACACATCCAAACTCCCTGAGGGACTGAATTGCTGGGTGGAGGACCATGGTCTCGGGAAACATCTAGCTCAATTGGCATAACACAGTTTGTAAAGACAATGTTCTACATTCTACCTTGGTGAGTAGCGTCTGGGGTCTTAAAAGCCTGTGAGCAGCCATCTAAGATACTCCACTGGTCTCATCCCTTCGGGAGCAAGGGAGAATGAAAAGAACAGGATACAAGGAAAAGATTAGTCCGAAGGACTAATGGACCACAGCTGCCAAGGCCTCCACCGGACTGAGTCCAGTACAGCTAGATGGTGCCCGGCTACCACCACTGACTGCTCTGACCAGGATCACAACAGAGGGTTCTGGACAGAGCTGGAGAAGGGTGTAGAACAAAATTCTAACTCACAAAAAAAAGACCAGATTTACTGGCCTAAAGGAGACTGGAGAAACCCCGGGAGTATGGCCCCCAGACACCCTTTTAGCTCAGTGGTGAAGTCATCTCTGAGGTTCACCGTTCAGCCTGGGAGTGGACAGCCCCATAAAACCAAATGGTACTAATGAGGTACAGCAGTCCAGGGACAAGGGCCAGAAGGCAGAAGGGGACAGGAAAGCTGGTGATAGGGAACCCAAGGTTGAGTAATGATAGTGTTGATGTGTTGTGAGGTTGTTAACCATTGTCATAAGGCAACATGTGTAGTAACTGTTAAATGAGAAACTATTTTGTTCTGTAAGCCTTCATCTAAAGTGAGAATAGCAGCACAATTGGAAGAGCGTAGTCGATGTCACTGAACTGTGCATGTAGAAATTTTTGAAATGGTGTATTTTGGCTATGTATATTTTCACCAAAAAAACAAGGTCGAGAAGGGAGAGGGTTGACATGTTGTGGGGTTGTTAACTAATGTCATAAAACAATATGTATACTACTGTTTCATGAGAAACTATTTGTTCTGTAAGCCTTCACCTGAAGTACAATAAAAAAGTAAAAAGAAAAAAAGAAAAAGAAAAAGAAATGGATGGGGATGGTGTAATTTCCTCTGTCTGCACTTTCCCTCAGGTTGTTAATGACAAATGCATTACAGTTATTTATTACAAATAGATTAAAGGTGTCAGTCGAGTTCAATTAATAGCAATCTTACACTTTCAAAATGCTTCAGGAACTGGGCTTCTTCCCAACGCCGACAGTGTACATGAGTGTTTTCTGGGGGACTTTATTCTTCAGAAATACTTTTCCTTACGTTTATTACATGAAAACAAATCAAGGTACTATCTGCTCTTCCCTCATAGTTGTTTAAATTGTTTAGAACCTCAGGTTATAATGCGGATAACAATGATATGCTTCCACACAGTTAATTTCATCTGCAAATAATTAACTATGGAGTCCTTTCTTTTAGCCCTGCAACGGATAACAATGAACACAAAATGACCTGCAGAAGCAACATATTTTCCAAGACAGAGATACACTTCAGACTTCTCTGAGGTTAGCAACAGAAAAGTGCTTATTATTTTACACCACGGTGTCATAAATATGCATTCACTACAGAAGTAAAATTCTGTATGATTAATTTATACCACAGTGTTAAATAAATACTTGCATTTATAGGCATTCTACTTATCTTTCTTCTGAAACAATTTAAAATAGAGGGCAGACATAGGTCATAAGGCACATTATGAAGACATGATAATAATTAGTCTTATGACTGCAATTCCATTGTCTCGGATACAAAATCAATAAACTATAGTTTCTTTGGAATTATGTGAGCTATAAGATAACATTCTTTTTAATAGCTAAATAATACAAATGGTCAATAATAATAAAGAATGAAAATATTCAAAATTTTATATAAAAATTAAGTGTACTGTTTTGGTCCTGGAATCCATGAATATCCCGAAATCATACGCAAAATATTGGAGTTTTCATGCATTCGTGCATTTTTCTGAGAAAAGTACCATCCACAAGTTTTGTCAGTTTGCAAAGAAGGTCTATTAGCTCTAAGACTTTATGAATTGTTATTTTGTATTAAATAAAATAAATAAGATATATTTTAATAAAATGTTATTTTGCTTTAATTATTCAACTGTTTTTAAGTGTGTTTAAAAATAAAGCACTGTTTACACACTGGGTATGTAAGAATAGACCCATAAAGCATCTGTCTTTTTTAAAAAGATGGCAAACTGCATGGAAATACAGAAATTTAATAAAGGGAGAATGCTATAAGTGTTCAAACTGTTAGAAAAATAGACTAAATAAAGCCAAAGCTAAACGTTTCTTGTGTGAGTACTTCTCAGTAGGAAATTTGCATGGAGTTCATAGCTATGGTACAGTAGTGTTCGATTCATATATTTAAAATAACAACAGGTTATTATATCACATTGTGTTTGAAGCAGTTCTGCACAGATATTAGACTGATAACTCTATTTTGCATCAGTGTATATGTGCAAATTACTGCATAAATTAAGAGCCTGAAATAGAGTAGCTTATTTCTCCTTGTTTGAAACACTTTGTTTCTGTGGCTAAGTTTACTTTAAGCCCATCAGTTAAATGATTACATTGCCATGTTTATGTTCTTAATATTTTCATACTTGACAGGTACTCTTTGCATGATCAAAGAGAAAATTATACTATATCTCTGCACTCAAAATGAAGATGTATTTTAAATAGCCATATACATATATATATATACATATATATATTTTAAGAGAAACAGATTAAAAGTATTTGTAAGCAACAAGCTTACCTGAGGGCTTAATTAAAGTCTAGGATGAGAGTGGTGTACGCACAATTATTATGGCTTAACCCTTCTTGATAAGGCTACAAACAAATACCTTGTCTTATATTCAGGATAAACGTTTCAGATGCTTCTGTAAGAAAAATTCTAACTGGAAGACAGTAGCTTATGTAACAACCTATTTAAAGTATTCTTGCTTTGCCCAGACTCTCTTATTTTCTCCACCCTAAAAGTCCCTAGGTGGTGCAAAATTTTGATGTCAGCTGCTAACCAAAAGGTTGGTAGTTTAAACACACCAGTGGCACCGTGAAAGAAAGGCCTGATAATCTACTTCCATAAAGATTAGAACCAACAAAACCCTATGAAAAACAAACAAACCTGTTGTCTTTGGATTGATTCCAACTCAGAGTGACCCTGCAGGACGGAGTAGAACTGCCCCACAGGGTTTCCAAGGAGTGGCTGGTGGATTCAAACTGCAGACCTAAGAAAACCCTATAGAGTAGTTCTATTCTGTAACACATGAGATCCCGGCAATGGGTTTGGTATTTTTGTTTTGTTCACCAACCCAGGCAGAGAGGTCTTTCTTCTTCACTTCATTAAAGCACCTAAGACTTTTTCCTTTTTCTGTCCTAATATTGTCTGGCCCAGTAAAAGTTATTGAAAGAGGGAATCTGAACCTTTAACCAAGGTGACTTCCAATACAGTCTAATGCCACATGGTGCTGTGGAACTTGGTCACAATTACCTGAGTAAGGTAACAAGAAGAAGTTCTAGTAGAGGATGGACCCCAAATTTGAAAGAGAATGTTCTCAGATAGAGATTTAAATAGAAACCTATACCACAAAATATCATGGCTCTTAAGTTTATTCAAATTGTTGTTCAAAATGTTATTTCAAGCCATTTATATCTTTGGGTAACCAACAGTTACATTCTCGTACAGATTTAGAGCCTAATGGTCCCTTGATGTTTCTCTAGTCCAATGGTTTTTTTAAAGTGTTTCATGAAAACAAAATTAAATCAAATAAAGCCCCTTAAGGGCTGGGGTGGAGTAGGGTGCTTAAAAAAAGAAAGTATGTCACAAAATACACATTTTAGTTGTTTTTTTGATTGGTCTGCTCTGTAAGCTTTTCCTTTAGTAAAGGGTTTCACAACTAATATAATTTTTTGAATTACTGCTTTTGTCCAGCTCCTTATACAGATGAGGCCAAAAGAAGCCAAGTAACATGCCCAAAGTCATGTATGTGAGTAATAGAAGAATGTATTATGCTGAAAGAAAGTCTACAGTAGGCATTATTTCAAAGATAGCAATGAGAAGGAAGGGAAATGAAATAGTGCTGATTAAAATCCTACCACCTGCCAGATGCTGGCTTGAACAAGGTGATTTCCACATGTCTTCTCATTGACTCCTCCCAACAAAATGGTGAGATGAGCAGTCTGTATTTTACAGATGTGGAGATGGGCTGGGAGACCTTCAGGGTGGCCCCAGGTCCTGGGGTAAACAGCAGAGCTGCTGCTCAAGTGCTGCCTCGCAAGATGCAGAAAAGCTACGCATGGTAAGCGCACCTGATGGCTGAGCCCCAGCTCCCCGGATGCCACCGTTGGTCACTTACAGAAGGTGCCCTTAAGGGAGACTCCCTTACAGTCTGGTAAGTCTACTTGTTTATTTTTCTTATACATTTTACATAATTTATTGGGTTTAGAAGTATATATTTTAGGAGTTTACTTGGAATTTAAAGTGACCAGCCAGATAAGTAGGGCTCAGATCTGTAAGTTCACTTAACTAATTAATGAGTGAAGAGTTAACAGTGCAAGAAAGTGCTATTTTTTTCTTAAAAGTCATTAACAGTTTGCTGGTTACACATCAACAAATTATCTTTTAAAATGTGTGCACTCAATTTGATAATAACTTTAATAAAGTTATTTCCAAGATAGAGCTACTTCTGGTATAACATATGTATCTGGATGATTTCTATAGGCTACTTGCAATATGGAGATTAATAATGTCTTTAAGATAAAATCGTAGAATATGAGAGAATGCACAGACTTAAATGTGATTTAAAGTGCATTTACCCACTCATGCAGTAAACATGGTCTATTCTCAATTACAGGTAGATTTACCCAAGTATAAAAAACAATAAATTGTCAAAACTTAGACTTTAAACAATTGGTAAGTTCTATTTTCTTGATGAAAGAAATTGCGAGTAAAGAGTAAAAGGTTGAATGAGAGTAATTGATTCAGAGACTATCTTCTAACCATGACCCTATTGCCTCAACGGTAATTAGAGGCAGTAAATTATTTCCACATCTGAGTGGAAAATTATAGAACAAGGAAAACCTCATCACTGTGAATATATTTATAAACTACAAAGAAGATCAACTGTGGTAATGCTTTGAATTTCATAGTTCAGTTTGCAAAACTGTAGAGTTGGTATTTTTCTAATTAATATAATGTTTATTCTTATTAAATTCAAACTCTTAAGATGATTAATTCATAATTTAGATTGCATTCAATTACTGATATGGAGTTATTGTGCTGGTAAACATTTTAGGGACCATTTCTTAGATAATTTAAGCTAAGAAGTTCAAAAATTTTCTAAAGAAGTAGCAAGCAAATATATTATAAATGATACATATACCTGAACACTCCTCACACACATATTTGGGAGTCCCAGGTGGAGACAAATGGTTAAGCACTGGACTACTAGCTAAAAGGTTGGTGGTTCAAACCCACCCAAAGGTGCCTCAGAAGAAAGGTCTGGCGATCTGCTTCCAAAAAAAACCTACAGAGCAATTTTACTCTGAAAACCCTATAGAGCAATTCTACTCTGTACACATGGGGTTGCCATGAATTGGAATAGCCTCAAAGACAAGTAAGAACAACAGCACATACATATATACAGACTTCTAAACAAACAAACCACCATTATCGTAGAGTCAATTATGACTCATAGTGAACCTACAGTGACTCTATAGGACACAGTAGAGCTGCCCCATAAGATTTCCAAGGTTGTAAATTTTTAGGAAACTGCCTGCCACTTCTTTCTCCCAAGAGTGGCGGGTGGGTTTGAACCGCTGACCTTAGCAGCCAAGTGCTTAACCACTGCCATCACCAGGACTCCTAGGTTATGTCTA
This sequence comes from Trichechus manatus latirostris, assembly GCF_000243295.1. Lineage (NCBI taxonomy): Eukaryota > Metazoa > Chordata > Mammalia > Sirenia > Trichechidae > Trichechus > Trichechus manatus. Next base: position 804,454 of record NW_004444166.1, on the reverse strand, counting down.
ATTTTTAATAGCTTAGTCTTCTCTGAGATACAGACACTGAGTCGTGCTGCCTGTAATGCTCTCCCTTGACCTCTCACAGCTCTTTCACCTAAGTAGTTCCTATCTAGTCTTTAAGTTCAGCTCAAACATTTCTTTTTTAAATGAAAAAATTTGTTATGAAATATCTCAAACATGCATGAAATAACACAATAGAAACTTACTGTCAAGGCTTGATAGATGTTCACATTTTGTGATGTCTACTTCAGTTTTCTTTTTTATATAAATTTGCAAATACTGATAAGGTCAGACTCTGCATTCCTTCCCCTTCCTTCTTCCCCGGAAGTAGCCCTACCCATACTGGTCTGACAGAGACTGGAGAAACACCGCAAGTACAGCCCCCAGACACCCTTTTAACTCAGTGCTGGAGTCATTCCTGAAGTTTCTCTTCAGCCAAAGATTAGACAGGCCCATAAAACAAAACATGACTAACTGGGCAACCAGCCCAAGGGCGAGGACAAGAAGGCAGGAGGGGACAGGAAAGCTGGATGAATGGAAATGAGGAACTCAAGGTCGAGAAAGGGAGGGTGTTGACATGTCACAGGATTGGCAACCAATGGCACAAAACAATAGGTGTATTAATTATTTAATGAGAAACTAATTTGCTCTGTAAACATTTATCTAAAGCACAATTAAGAAAAAAAAAGTAGCCCTACCCAAACGTTGGTAAGTATCAATAACAGACAACTGGACCAATAAGCAACATCATGATAAAAAGAGAAAAGATTGCAGTTGCCAAGGATTTCATTTTACTCAGATCCACAATCAACACTCATGGAAGCAGCAGTCAAGAAATCAAAGGATGCATTGCATTGAGCAAATCTGCTGCAAAAGACCTCTTTAAAGTGTTGAAAACGAAAGATGTCACCTTGAAGACTAAGGTGCGCCTGACCCAAGCCATGGTATTTTCAATCACATCATGTGCATGCGAAAGCTGGACAATGCATAAGGAAGACCAAAGAAGAATTGACGCCTTTCAATTGGGGTGTTGGCAAAGAATATTGGATATACCATGGACTGCCAAAAGAACGAACAAATCTGTCTTGGAAGAAGTACAACCAGAATGCTTCTTAGAAACAAGGATGGTGAAACTACATCTTACTTACTTTGGACATGTTATTAGGAGGGATCAGTCCCTGGAGAAGGACATCATGCTTGGTAAAGTACAGGGCCAGCGAAAAAGAGGAAGATTCTCAACAAGATGGATTGACACAGTGTCTACAACAATGGGCTCAAGCATAACAACGATTGTGAGCATGGTGCAGGATCAAGCAGTGTTTCGTTCTGTAGCGCGTAGGGTCACTATGACTCGGAACCGACTCCACAGGCATTTAACAACAACAACAATATACGTAGGATCCATGAACAACAGATATTATTTTCTTGGGTTGCTTGTAAATTTTTTACATAGGGGGAACCACAGTAAATGTACACCCTTTTACAGAAGTTATAATTTTCCCTTAATGAACTTAAGACATTTTGTAATTATATATTTACTTGGGAGCCCTGGTGGCACAGTGGTTAAGAGCTCAGCTGCTAACCCAGAGGTCAGCAGTTCATAATCCAACAGCCACTTCTTGGAAACCCTATGGGGCAGTTCTACTCCATCCTGTAGGGTCATTATGAGTTGGAAACAACTGGCGGCAACGGGTTGGGTTTTTTGGTTTTTTGTTTGTATACTTACTTGAGTACGTATTTCATTAATTTCACCAGAGTATAAGTTTCTTGAAGGAGCCCGAGTGGCACAATTTGCCATTGGTTGCTGACCTAAAGGTTGGTGGTGCAAACCACCCCAGCAACACCAGGCGAAAAGAGCTGGCGAACTGCTTCAAAAAGATTACAGCCAAGAAAATCCCATGGAATAGTTCTACTCTGTAACACACGGTGATGCCATGGGTCGAAATTGAATTGATGGCAATGGATATACGTTTCTTGAAGGCAGAGACCAGATTAATTTTGCCTGTCAGTTATTACTTACTGAAAGAAGTGTGAGTAAAAACAGAGTGGCTGGGAAAGGAAGGGGTCCTCAGATTTAACTCACACTCATGTAGAATAAACTTAATTGCAGTATTTGGGAAACCAACGTTGTTTGTTTTGGACCCCAGGTTGCACTGTGGTTAAAGCACTCTGCTGCCAACTGAAAAGCCTGAGATTCGAACCCACCAACTACTCCAAGGGAGAAAGATGTAGCAGTCTGCTTTTGTAAAGATTTACAGCCTTGGAAACCCCATGGGGAAGTTCTACTCTGTCCTACAGAGTTGCTATGAACTGGAATCAACTCGACGGCAGTGGGTTTTTATTGTATTATTTCTTTCCATAAGCATTTCTTAATCATATACTGTGCCCTGGCATTATAAGTTATACTGAAGCCGATATTCTCTGCCCTCATGCAACTAGCATTTATCAATAGCTTTTAGATATTCTTCTTTGAAACCAACATATTAGGTAGACTTTACTTCAAAAATTCCATCCTAATCATTATCTGTTTAAGTGGTTGTATCCCAGGTCTACATATAAGCCCACAACAGGTGTTTAAAACATGATTCATAATGATAAAGTACAAACCTCAATAAGCAGCTTCAAAAGCATCTCTATACAATTGCTCACTTCATTACCTGCCTTTGTTTTCAAAGTTTTTGGTGACTAAATATCAATGGACATTTATAAACATTTGCCTATAAATGAAAGATAGCCTTCCAAATATAATGATGATCCATAACCCCTAAGTCATAAGGTCCATTCATGATAATGGCCTGCATAGATGTGAAATTGGACATGTATGCAGAATGGCAAGAAATCAAGATAAATTAATGAGAGTGCTTATAATTACATTTATGTGTTTTTCTCTATAATAAACTTTTGAAATGAAAATGCACATCTGATTTGCGCATATGCTTAATGAAGGGGAAAATTCAATCTAATTACATTCCAGTTGAATATTTACTCCTAATGCAGAATTCTTTTAGTTTTTCAATACTTTAAAGGATAATTCTAATAAACATATATATCAAACCAGAAAAATAAAAAAAAACATTTAGCTCCAAAATGAATAAAATGATTTTTTTATTCCATTATACGTTAAAATCCACCATGCATAAATATAGTTTAAATCTAAAGTCCAATTACGTAGTCTATGGAAATATATTCATGAACTTCTTATAGCTCCTTTTATAGAGATCCCTCAGGAAAACACTATTTAGAAATAATCACCCTTTACTTTAAAATTAAATAATATACATACTTTCAATATGTTAACAAACAAACCAAAAAAAAAGAAAAAACATCCAAACCCATTGCCACTGAGTCAACGTCAACTCATCGTGACCCTATAGGACAGAGTACAACTGCCCCGTAGGATTTCCAAGGAGTGGCTGGTAGATTCGAACTACCGACCTATTGTTTAGCAGCTGAGCTCCTAACCACTATGCCAGCAACATACTATTAATAAGACAGCATTCACCTATTTGAGTTTGGCCTCTTTATTATATAATTAAATCACTTAAATCAATTACAAAAAGTGATAAATATTTTTGTTTTCATGTGAATCTATTTGATTACAAATTATCTTTTGTTAGATTATCTTACAATTAAATGTGAGGAGCCTAACAATTAATCTTAACAAATTTTTGTTTTCCATTTAAATTAAACTCATTTTTCTCTCCTAGCTATTAAATTAATCTTCAAATCCTGTCACTAACAAGAGAAAAAAAAAATGTATGTTTTCAGATAAAAATGGGCATTATATGCATCTGAGACACAGATAAACATATTTCTCTGTAAAGTTTAAATCTGATCAAGGGTTTATTTTTAGCCCCATATGAAGAAAAATCACATACACACAGCTGGATTGCATATCAATTGTGAATCATTCTCCTCTTTGCCATATGCTATCTTTTCGAGGCAATATTGATGTGGTAATAGAAAGCAATGCAGTCCTGGACCAGATCCAGTTAAGATGCACAACTGCTGTTCCCAGTAATTTCCTAAGTATCATTCTTTCTTTTCACTTTTAATTTTGAAAAGAAAATAGGAGGGGAGAGCAGATAGAAAAACAAAACAAAACAAACTTGAGGTTAAGACTTTATGAAGCAACAAAGCACAGGTTGTATGAAAGGCAAAGAGCTCTGTGGTCCTCTGTGCTCTCCTAGAGGATGGTGTTCCCAGTCAAGTGTGGTTTGCATAATGATGTTCACTGTGAATATACTCAGTTAACATGGTATTGGTTTGCTATCTATGTTTCAACTCTGTTGTAGATAGGAGGTTGCTACTGGCAGCTAAATACCTGTTTGTGACATTTACAAAGAATCTTTTTTAAAAGAGACTATTAACAATCATAGTTCTTATTCTTATTGCTATTTCTAGGGCTTTCCATCACCATTAACCATGCCTCGGTTTGTGTCCGAAAAGATCAGGTGGTCACTTTTGGTATCTTAGCATTGTCCTGTATCTGGCAACCCCTAGCTCAAAGGTGATAACAAAAACAAACAAAACCACAAACTTGCCTGATACACATTAATGGTAATAATAATGCTGTTATTGTTGTTAGGTGCTGTCGGGTGGATTCTGACTCCTAGTGGCCCCATATGACAGAACAGAATGCCCCTTAGGGATTCTGTGTCTGTGATCTTTACAGAAGCAGATCGTCCTGTCTTTCTCCCATAGAGTGGCTGGGCGTGTTCTAACCGCCAACCATGCAGTTAGCAGCCGAGCACTCTACTACTTGCACCACCAGGACTCCTTGTCATTAACATTGATATAGCACTGACTATGAGTCAGGCATTTTATACATTCTAACTCATTTAATGCTCAAAAAATTCTATGAGTTAGATATGTGCATTAAAGAATTTAATCTTGCCCAAAGAGAGCTGTGACCCTTGCCTTCGCCTTCTGGGAGACAATCTCTAAGTCCTGGGAGTGCCTTGCCAGATAGGAGTATATTTGTCTGGAGGTCTTGGGCAAGCTAGATAGTAACAACATGATTTAGAGTGGGGGCTTTGAGCTACACCAACAATGTGATTTAGGGCGGGGGCCTTGGGTCATGTCGTATCAACTTGACCTCCTGAGAGGCTGGAAACTGAGATCAGCCACGGGGGCAATCAATCTTGCCCCTGTGATAGAGCCTCAACCTGGATACCAAGGCTTAGGTGAGTTTCCCTGATTGGAAGTACTCCATATATGGAGTCCTCAAGTGGCTCAAATGATTAAGCACTCGACTACTAGCCAAAAGGTTGGCAGTTTGAACCCATGCAGAGGCTCCTAGGAAGACAGGCCTGGCGATCTGCTTCCGAAAGGTCACAACTTTGAAAACCCTGTGGAGCAGTTCTACTCTGCAGACATGGGTTTGCCATGAGTTAGAATAGGCTCGACAGTAACTAACAACAACATTGTCACACATCCATCCCAGGAGAGTAAAACATCCTGACTCCACAGAGAAGCGACGACAGAAGCTCCCCAGTGGGAAGCCTCCTGGACTCTGCCCTGTGTGCTTCTTCCCTTGGCTGAATTTAATCTGTGTGCTTCCTCTGTGATGAACTGTGAGTAAAACAGCCTTCACAGAGTTCTGGGAGTCTGTCCAGGGTGACTTTGGGAACCCCTGAACTTTTATTTGGTGTCAAAAATGAGGCTGGTCTTGGAGACTTTCTGTGGAGTGTACTCCCCATAGCTTTGATTTTGGCTGAAATCTAGCAGATAACATTACGATCCCTACTTTACCAAAAAGGCAACCCAGACACCAAAAGTTTGAGTAACTTGCCCAAGGACACATAGCTAGGAGGTGGTGGAGCCAGGACTTGAATCTAGACAATATAACATGAAATTCCTTGGTTTTTATTTGATATACATTTAGTTTCTAAAGCACTCAACAGACGAAAATATTTACTTAATTATCTATTGCTATTAGAACCAGATGTATACATTTATAAATAACACTGAGCATGTACCTTATTTTTTTAATCTTATCTTTTCTACAGATTTTAGATTTTTTTTAGTATTTTTAAAAGTAGAAAAATCAAAACCAAACCCGTTGCCATTGAGTGACCCTGTAGGACAGAGTAGAACTGCCCCATAGAGTTGCCAAGGAATGGCTGGTGGATTCCAACTGCTGACCTTTTGGTTAGCAGCTATAGCTCTTAACCACTACTCCACCAGAGTTTCCTTTAAAAGCAGAGAAATTAGAAAATAAATGATAAAAGAAAATAAAAACAAAAATTGGCTACAATCTTCTCTGATTACTATTATCAATGTTCTAGGTTTTTTTTTTATAATCATTTTTCTAATAATGTAATTACATTTTTCAAAATTTGGGCCAAACATTTACATAAAATATGCAGGTGATATGATTTTCTAGTTTAATATAGAAAGCGTCCTGAGAATAACCCATGGCCTCCTTTTGGTCATTGGCAGAAAGATCGTAAACAACTTAAGGTAGTTACCCGCATGCAGTAACTATTCGGTATATGTTTTTTTTTTTTTTTCCTGTACTATAAATTTTCATTCGATATATAAGAATAAACTCATATTATTGAATTAGTACTCTTCTTTTTGGTAGTTACATACAGCCTGGAGAATTAATGCATGGCCTATTTAACCTAATTGTATATTTCATTTCATACTTAGGGTTGCCAGCTATAACATAGGATGTCCAGTCAAATTTGAATTACAGACAAATAAAGACTTTTTTTTAGCATATCCCATGCAATATGTATTTTTATTTGCTAAATCTGGCAACCGTGTGTACGTTGTACCATTTTACACTCTTTCTGTCTTTCTTATTTGGAAGGCATGGCTTCTATACTGAAGAGTTTTATCATTTTTTAAGATAAATACTTTGATGAAATGCCAAAATATCTAGAAATTGAGCTTCAATTTAAGATTCAATAAAAAATGCGGGGCAATTATTGTGGGTGTAAAGATGGAACTGAAAAGGCAGAGCACAATTAAATTAAGAAAGTCACAGGGTTTGATACTGATTCTATAACACCAATAGCTGGTATTAGAAATAAATAAAATCATATGCGCAAAGAGCATGAAAGCATGCTAAATAAAAGGAGTAAAATTATAGCAAGTATACAGGACACCACATCTCCTCCCCCCTCACCTCCACATTCATACACTTCATGAAGGAATGTAACCGCCTTTCGCTGGTACCACTCCAGCGCCTGCCCCTACTTGTAGAGATTGCCACCACTCTACTTTCTCAAGGCAGTATTTACTCTGAGCAATTTAGTCCTGTTAAAAGTAAGAACATTAAATGTTAAGGAGATGTGTTAAAGACCATCAACATTTAATCGAAGCTTTCTCTCAGAATGAACCAGAAACAGCACTGGAAAAAAGCCTTGAGGGATATATATATATATCTATTTTATATATATATAAAATATTTTTCTATATATATATAGAAAATGCTGTATTTATAATAGAGTTTTCTATTGGCAAGTATTGCTAGAAACTGATGAATAGAGAGAGTTTAGTCAGTAATTGAGGGTAGGACCACATTGTTCTGTTAGACTGCATTTAATAGTGTTTTCACACATATTACTTAACACATAAAAGTTACAGAGAACCCCACTCTGGGATTCTCCATATAACCTTTTTTCTACTTAAATACTTTCCAGAGACTTTGATTTTAGGAACAATGCAAATATCTCAAGTCAATTTTATTTTCAACTTATATTTTCAGCACATTGTCCAAAATAATGTGGGCACCAACAAATGGTTGTTAAACAAATGTTCATTTGCTATTACCCCAAATGCCTTGCCTCTGTTATCTGCCTGAACCTGGCATATATGTTGCTCCATGCTCAATGAAGTTTGATCTAAAGTTTAAAATGCTGCATCAAAACTGTTTTCTTTACTCAAGAAAAGGTTTAAACACAGAAGAAAACATTCTTTGATGGTTATGAGGGTGGGGAGGGAGGGAGACGATTATTTACTAACCAGATAGAAGACAAGAATTATCTTAGGTGAAGGGAAGGACAGCACACACTACAGGAGAAGTCAGCACAACTGGACTAAACCAAAGCTAAGAAGTTTACTGAACACAACCAAAAACTTCGAGGGACAGAGTAGCACGTGCAGGGGTCTGGGGACCATGGTTTCAGGGGACATCTAGGTCAATGGGCATAACAAAGTTTATTAAGAAAATGTTCTGCATCCTACTTTGGTGAGTGGCATCTGGGGTCTTAAAAGCTAGCGAGTGGTCATCTAAGATGCATCCATTGGTCCCAACCCGCCTGGAGTAAAGGAGAATGAAGAACACCAAAGTCACAAGGAAAGTATTAGCCGAAGAGACAGAAAGGGCCACATAAACCAGAGACTTCATCAGCCTGAGACCAGAAGAACTAGATGGTGCCCAGCTACCACCAATGACCACCCTGACAGGGAACACAACAGAGAGTCCCTGATGGAGCAGCAGAAAAGTGGGGTGCAGAACTCAAATTTTAGTAAAAAGACCAGACTTAATGGTCTGACGGAGACTAGTGAAACCCCAGAAAGCGTGGCCCCCGTACTGTCAACCCAGAACTAAAACAATTTCTGAGGCCGACTCTTCAGACAAAGATTAGACTGGCCTATGGGACATAAAATGATACTTGTGAGGAGTGTGCTTCTTAGCTCAAGTAGATACTTGAGACTAAATGGGCAGCTCCGGTCTGGAGGTGAGATGAGAAGGCAGAGAGGGTCAGGAGCTGGTTGAATGGACATGGGGAACCAGCCGTGGAAAGGAGGAGTGTGCTGTCACAGTATAGGGAGAGCAATTAGGGTCACATAACAATGTATGTATGAATTTTTGTATGAGAGACTAACTTGAATTGTAAACTTTCACTTAAAGTACAACAATAAAATAAAATAAAATAAACTGTTTTCTTTATAGCTGAAAGAAGTTGACCTTTGAAAGTGACTTGTTGCTTATTCAGTTTTTTTTTTTTAACACCAGATAATGATATAGTAGTATCTATCTAACACAGAATAAGCTAAAAATAAATGTCTCTTAGATGACGGGTGAATGAACGAAAAAAAGAATGAGCTAAAATCACACCATACTGCACGTTTAGACTCTACTGCCCTGTTTATATGTTGGAATTTTCCTTTAATTAAATCACAAAAGCTGATAGGCTATTTTCAAGGAAAACTAAGAGTATGTCACAGAGAAAGAACAATGAAATGCTAAGCGAGAAGACATGCCTAGAAGCAGAGGCTCTTTTCTGCTTGGCTGTGGAATACCAGGTGGATCTGTTATCTTGGAAACTGGGTAGTGAAAATACTACTTCATATTAGGTGTAAAAGTACAAACTGAAAATAAGGTTCTTTTGGAAACGCTCAGCCATGAGGAGTAGAAGAAATACCTGGCAGTCTGCTGCTATGAAGATTGTAGCCTAGGAAACCCTATGGGGCAGTCTTACTCTGTCACAGGGGGTCACCATGAGTTGGAATCCATCCGACGGCACACAATCTACAACAACAGCTATGATGGAAGAATGAATGCAGTTTCTAATTCTACCTTCTACTCTCATAGGGCTGTTTCATGTTGAACCAATGCATTTCACTAGTGATAACAAAGGAATAATAGCCACATAATTAAGGTCAGATGGAGTTCTTGGGTGGCACAAATTGTTAAGTCCTCGACTACTACCCCACTCAGAAGAAAGGCCTGGCGATCTGCTTTTGAAAAGTCACAGCCTTGAAAACCCTGTGGAGCACAGCTCTACTCCGCAACACACAGGGTCGATGTGAGTCAGAATCAACTCAACGACAACTGGTTTGCTTTGGCACCTTCCATGTGGGAGACTGAGGTTTGATTCCCAACCCAGGCACCTCATGGGCAGCCACCAGCTCTCTGTCAGCGGAGGCTTGTATGTTGCTATGATGCTGAACAGATTTCAGAAGAGCTTAGAGACTAAGATGGACTAGGAAAAAAGGTTTGGTGATCTACTTCTGAAAATCAGCCAGTGAAAACCCTGTAGATCACAATGGTCTGATCTGCAACAGTTCATGGGGATGTTGCAGGACCAGGTGGTATTTTGTTCCATTGTACACAGGGTCACCATAGTCAGGAGCCGACTCTAAGACTGCTAATAACAACAACAATGAATGGTATCCACCATCCCTCTGTTAGTTTGTTATACTGTGGTGGCTTGCATGTTGTTACAATGCTGGAAGCTATATCACCAGTGTTTCAAATACCAGCAGGGTCACCTATGGTGGACAGGTTTCAGCAGAGCTTCTAGACAAAGACAGACTAGGAAGAAAGGCCTGGTGATCTACTTCTGAAAATTAGTCAATGAAAACCCCATAGATAACTACAGAATATTATCCAATACAGTGCTGGAAGATAAGCCTTCTAGGTTGGAAGTCACTCAAGATACATAGTGACTACAGCAATGGACTTGAGCATACCAGTGAGGGTGGCACAGGCATTATTCATGGGATTGTCCTAAATCAGAGCTAACCTGATGGCAGCTAACAACAGCAACAATGAAGGTTATGTTTGCTATGTTGAGGTTACATTTAACCAGGAAATTCAGTAACTAAATACCAAGCCTGCTTTAGATACAGATACCCAGGCTGATCCCTTGTCAGTCAAAAATATACATATATTTAAATACTTCTCCCTCCAGGGTTAATCCATATTAATCCACACTCTTTCTTTTTTGCCCTAAAACCTACTTTCACCAAGACTGCGTTTGAATTCTGGACATCACGGTTCTGTGAAAATGTGAGACCAGTTAAGAATTAACCCTTGGAACCCTGCATCATTACTAGTTGCATAAGCTACGAAGTCATATACTCAATCAAATCCAGGATGCTGTTTCTATTTCCACAATAAGGAACTGATTATCTAACTAGGAGAGAGTATAATGACATAACAGTTCTATAACCATTTGTTCTTGATATTTAAAAAGACTAGTTTATCAAGCCGAGTGATTTTAATGAATACAAATTTCAGTGATCCAAAATAGAGCTCACACTTGCTTTCTCCTTTTTACTGTATTCCATCTTCCATTTTTGTTCTCATTTAGGTTTTTCTTTGTCTGTTATGGAATATTGACAAGTAATCTATTTATTCCACATTGTGCTATAAATTGCAAATAAATTTCGCCAGAGGTGAATTTAAGTAAAATCTTGATTCAATATGTTTGGATGTTGTGAATTCTGGCTACGGCTTTTCTTCTGACATCTTTTAAAGGCTTTCCAGCTCAAATAAAAGTATACATTTCTTACGGGTGATATGATAACACAAATCACATGTCATGTGTAGCCTTCCATTCAGACTTGTGTCATTCCTTCATCTCTGTTAGACAAGGGGACGTGCTATTGTAAAACCAGCAGCTCCCACCCAAGGAGAGGGAGCAAGGGTGGGTGGCAGTGCTTCCACATACTAGAACTTGAGTAACTGTAAAATTTTGTTTTCCCTCATAGTCAAGTTGCTTGTCTACTTGCTAATCCGTGGAAGAGAGAGGGACACTTACATAACAGCAGCAAAAGGTATTCTTTGTCTCAATTTCTGCCAAATTGCTTTGACATTAGAGGCTGTGATATCTAGAAGTCATTGAAGGATGTGTGGAGTTTTAAATTAAAAAAAAAAAAGTTCAAGGAAGCAGTTCATGGCTTCACAGAAACATAGAGGAAGAAAATATTTCCCTCTAAGATGTCAAGAGGAGTCCCTGGTTGCTGCAAATGGTTAACAAGCTCGGCTGTTAACTAAAAGGTTGATAGTTGGAATCCACCCAGAAGCACCTCTGGGAGAAAGCCTGGCAACCCACTTCAGCCATTGAAAACCCTACAGAGCACAGTTCTGCTCTGACACACATGGGGTCACCACGAGTCAGAATCGACTTGACAACAACTGGTTTTAAAGTGTCAAGAAGTGTCAAGAGGTAGCTCGGGGGTGCCTGGACATTGCTTTCCCTTATATTCTCTCTTCAAGAATCATGTAAAACATCCAATAAAGAAGCTGACTCCCCTTTCTTATGAACAATCTTACACTAGATTCCCACCCTGCTTGGACCTTTTGGTTGCAGATCCGCACCTGGGCACAAGGTGGGAAATGTCTCCAATAGAATGCACATGAGCTGTTATCATTGTTGTTGTTAGGTGCCGTTGAGTAGGTTCCAACTCATAGTGATCCTAAGTATCAAAGAATGAAACACTGCCCGGTCCTGCGTCATGCTCACAATTGTTGTTATGCTCGAGCCCATCGTTGCAGCCACTGTGTCAATCCATCTCATTGAGGGTCTTCCTCTTTTTCGGTGACACTCTACTTTACCAAGCATGATGTTCTTCTCCAGACTGATCCCTCCTGACAACATGTCCAAAGTATGTAAGACGTAGTCTCCCCATTCTTGCTTCTAAGGAGCATTCTGGTTGTACTTCTTCCACGACAGATTTGTTTGTTCTTTTGGCAGTCCATGGTATATTCAATATTATTCACCAGCACTACAATCCAAAGGCGTCAATCCCTCTTCCGTCTTCCTTATTCATTGCCCAGCTTCCGCACGCATATGATGCAATTGAAAATACCGCGGCTTGGGTCAGGCGCACCTTAGTCTTCAAGGTGACATCTTTGCTTTTTAACACTTTAAAGAGGTCTTTTTGCAGCGGATTTGCCCAATGCAATGCATCTTTTGATTTCTTGACTGATGCTTCCATGGGTGTTGTTTGTGGATTCAAGTAAAATGAAATCCTTGAAAACTTCAAACTTTTCTCCATTTATCATGATGTTGCTTATTGTTCCAGTTGTGAGGATTTTTGTTTTCTTCATGTTGAGGTGTAATCTATACTGAAGATGGTGGTCTTTGATCTTCATCAGTAAGTGCTTCAAGTCCTCTTCACTTTCAGCAAGCAAGATTGTGTCATCTGCCTAATGCAGGTTGTTAATGAGTATTCTTCCAATCCTCATGCCCCGTTCTTCTTCATAGAGTCCGTCTTCTCGGATTATTTGCTCAGCATACATATTGAATAGGTATGGTGAAAAGATACAACCCTCACACACACCCTTCCTGACTTTAAACCTCACAATATCCCCTTGTTCTGTCTGAACAACTGCCTCTTGATCTATGTACAGGTTCCTCATGAGCACAATTAACTGTTCTGGAATTCCCATTCTTCATAATATTATCCATAATTTGTCATGATACACAGCTGAATGCCTTTGCATAGTCAATAAAACACCGGTAAACAGCTTTCTGGTATTCTCTGCTTTCAGCCAAGATCCATCTGACATCAGCAGTGATATCCTTGGTTCCACGTCCTCTTCTGAATCCAGTCTGAATTTCTGGCAGTTCCCTGTCGATATACTGCTGCAGCCACTTTTGAATGATCTTCAGCAACATTTTACGTACGTGTGATATTAATGATATTGTTGAATAATTTCTGCATTCGATTGGATCACCTTTCTTGGGAATAGACATAAATATGGATCTCTTCCCATCAGTTGGTCAGGTAGCTGTATTCCAAATTTCTTGGCATAGACCAATAAGCACTTCCAGAGCTGCATCCGTTTGTCAAAACATCTCAGTTGATATTCCTTCAATTCCTGGAGCCTTTTTTTTCTCCAATGCCTTCAGTGCAGCTCGGACGTCTTCCTTCAGTACCACTGGTTCCTGATCATACGCTACGTCTTGAAATGGTTGAACGTTGACCAGTTCTTTTTGATATAATGACTCTGTATTCCTTCCATCTTCTTTTGATGCTTCCTGCGTCATTTAATATTTTCCCCCATAGAATCCTTCACTATTGCAACTCGAGGCTTGATTTTTTCTTCAGTTCTTTCAGCTTGAGAAATGCCAAGCAAGTTCTTCCCTTTTGGTTTTCTATCTCCAGCTCTTTGCACGTGTAATTCTAATACTTAACTTTGTCTCCTTGAGCTGCCCTTTGAAATCTTCTGTTTACTTCATCATTTCTCCCTTTTGCTTTCACTACACAACATTCAAGAACAAGTTTCAAAGTCTCTTCCGACATCTGTATAATGTCCTTGATGTCATTCCAGAACCTGTCTGGTCTTTGGTCATTACTGTTCAATGCATCAAATCTATGCTTGAGATGGTCTCTAAATTCAGGTGGGATATACTCAAGGTCGTACTTTGGCTCTCGTCGACTTGCTCTAATTTTCTTCAGTTTCAACTTGAACTTGCATAGGAGCAATTAGTGGTCTGTTCTACAGTCGGCTCCTGGCGTTGTTCTGACTGATGATACTGAGCTGTTCCATTGTCTCTTTCCACAGATGTAGTCGATTTGATTCCTGTGTATTCCATCTGGCAAGGTCCATGTGTATAGTCACTGTTTATGTTGGTGAAAAAAGGTATTTGCAATGAAGAAGTTGTTGGTCTTGCAAAATTCTATCATGTGATCTCCAGCATCATTTCTATTACCAAGGCCATATTTTCCAACTACCAATCCCTCTTCTTTGTTTCCAACTTTTGCATTCCAATCACCAGTAATTATCAATGCATCCTGATTGCATGTTCAATCAACTTCAGATTGCAGAAGCTGGTAAAAATCTTCAATTTCTTCATCTTTTTCCTTAGTGGTTGGTGCGTAAATTTGAATAGCAGTCTTATTAACTGGTCTTCCTTGTAGGTGTATGGATATTATCCTGTTACTGACAGCGTTGTACATCAGGATAGATCTCAAAATGTTCTTTTTGACGATGAATGAGACGGCATTCCTCTTCGTCATTCCCAGCATAGTAGACCATATGATTATCTGATTCAAAATGGTCAATACCAGTCCATTTCTGTTTACTAATATCTAGGATATCAATGTTTATGCATTCCATTTCATTTTTGACGATTTCCAATTTTCCTAGATTCATACTTCATACATTCTACGTTCTGATCATTGACAGATTTTTGCAGCTGTTTCTTCTCATTTTGAGTTGTGCCACATCAGCAAATGAAGGTTCCAAAAGCTTGACTCCATCTACTTCATTAAGGTCAGCTCTACTCTGAGGAGGCAGCTCTTCCCCATTCGTATTTTGAGTGCCTTACTACCTGAGGGGCTCATCTTCCAGCACTATATCAGAGTGTTCCGCTTCTGTTCATAAGGTTTTTGGGCTAAGACAGACGGGGAAGAAGCACCCAGCAGTCTACTTCTGAAAAGAATTAGCTAGTGAAAACCTTATGAATACCACACATGAGCTAAAACTGAACAAAACCTGACCTGGTTCTGATCTTGTTTATGCACTGTGACTCCTCTTAGGACTGATCCTTTTCTCTTTACCTACACACCACTCTCTGTCTCAGATCTACAGAATTCTCATGCTCTCTTGGCTCTTTCAGTTCCAGTTTGTATATTAAACTCGGGCCAACACTTTCAACATATGTAATTAGGAAAAGATTTCCTGTAACCTGCACATATCTATTTTATCTTCCCTACTCTTATTAGTGGAGCTCTGGTTGTGCAGTGGTTAAGAGCTTGGCTGCTAACCAAAAGGTCGGCAGTTCAAATCCACCAGCCACTCCCTGGAAACCTTGTGGGGCTAGTCATTCCTCCAGAGACTTATTTTTAAATTTTATTTACTAAAATTCTTCATACCAAATTACAAATACTATGTACTAATTAAAAAACATAAGATTTGGAAATCCTCCAAAATATTTAAAAAACACACTTTATTTTTCACTTCCATCATAACAGCGGCTTAGAAAGCAAAATACAGGGAATAGGGGCATTAGTCTACAAGCCTATGCTTTGATGAAATATTTTGTTTTCATTTGGGATCAAATAAGCATATTACTGACATACTATTACATAAATCCTGGATCACAGTACTATAAATATATTAATTAAATATATGTTTGATTATTTATTTAATACCCTGTGTCATGGATTGAATTGTTTCTCCCCAAAATATCTGTCAACTTGGCTGGGTCATGATTCCCAGTACTGTATGATTGTGTACCATTTTGTAATCTGATGTGATTTCCTTTTGTGTTGTAAACTCTATCACTACAATGTAACAAGATGGATTAATGGCAGTTGTACTGATGAGGTGTACAAGATTGGAGAGTGTCTTAAGCCAATCTCTTTTGAGATATAAAAGAGAGAAGAGAGCAGAGTCACATGGGAATCTCACACCACCAAGAAAGCAGTGCCGGAGCAGAGCGTGTCCTTTGGATCTGAGGTTCCTGTGCTGAGAGGCTTCCAGACCAAGGGAAGACTGATGACAAGGACCTTCCTCCAGAGCTGAAAGAGAAGAGAAAGCCTTCCTCTGGAGCTGACACCCTGAATTTGGACTTGTAGCCTACTGGACTGTGAGAGAATAAATTTCTCTTTATTAAAGCCATCCACTTGTGGTATTTCTGTTACAGCAGCCCTAAAGGACTAAGACACCCTGCCTACTTAAAAATAGATTTGAGCCAATTATATGAAAATGTAATGGTAGTGCTTGTGATGGTCAATGTTATGTGTCACCTTGGCTAGGCTATAATTCTCAGTGGTTTGGCAGACACTATGTAATCACCTTCCATTTTGTGATCTGGTGTGAGCAGCCAGTCAGCTGAAAAGTAAGTTTCCTTGGGGGTGTGGCCTGTCTCCAGTATATAAACGGATGTTCTGGCAAAGCTTGCCCTCTTTCTTGATCCTGTACTCTTCTCGTCACCTGTCCTCTGGTTATTGGAATATAAGCCTGTAGAAGTCTCTGGCCTGCCACCTGACCTGAAGACTTTGGATTCGACAACGCTGGCAACCCTGAAAGACAGTAGAAGCCTCCAGTCTGCAGCCTGACCTGCAGACTTTGGGTTTGTCAGTCCCTGAAACCACGTGAGCCAGCAGAAGTCTTCAGCCTATTGCCTGACTGACGGATTTGGAACTTGCCAGCCCTCACAATTACATGAGCCATTTCCTTAAAGTAAATATGTTTCTATATACACTTCACTGGTTTTACTCCTCTAGAGAACCCAGATTAAGACAGTGCTTAAATATAATATTGTCTTTTATGTTAAAATATGAAAATACTAAAAATATATTCAGTTATATGTATATTCTGAAAAATTATTTGCATATTTAATGTATTGTCCATGTGACACTTTCTCTATATCCTTGAGATTTGACATCACTATGAGATTCTATAATTTTGAAATGAATTTTTTATTATTTTAGTAATCACTATTTTACAGTGAGCGATACCAGGATTTTGTCTCTTGCCCTTTCTTATTCTTCTCACTATTGTTACTTGGGACAAGGGCACTGAAACATATAATAAAGCACCACATTTCCCTTCTCATGGCTGCTTTCTGACTTTACTATTATCAGTATCTTGTTGACTTGGGAAAATAATTATTCACTAGTGGCATTATTTGTCTTTTCAACTACTGATTTTGGAGAAGACTTTCTCCTTAGTTATGTTTTCTCCTTAGTTACTTTTCTCTTCACTTCTCAAAGTTTAGATAATTTTAGTTTTGCTAATTTGCTTTTCATTTCTTCCTTTGTATTCATGAAATACAGAAACTACGTCAAATTCTTGTAAATTCAAATACTATAGCCCTAGTCAAATAGAAGCCTGTTAGTATTCAGCCTTTAAATAGTTCAATTAAAAAAACTAAATTGTTTCAACTAAATGAAATACGATAAGGAGAAACATCCTGCTACTTTGCAAATATATACACAAGTGCAATGTTCAATTACCATATTTTTAGGTAAATAACATGCACTTTACATGTTTTTTGCAAACCATGCAACCCTCGCAAGCATTATTTTCATGAGCAGACTACATCAATATTTTTTTACGTGTTTCTGAATTCAATTTCTTTTTTTTTTTTTCCTGTCCAACAGATTTAACGTTACTAGGATAAAACTGATTTTATGGAAAATTCATTTAAGGTAGGTATTTTCCTAAACCAAATGCTACCAATGGTGAACGAAATGGGCTTACGATGGAAATGGGATGCCATGTTGAAACTGAAGAGTATGAATGCATAAAGAGCTAGAAATTAGTAAGTTAAGAAATGATCCTAGGCATAAAACTACAATAACAAGATGTTGTTTTTATTTTATTGCTTTCATATATCTTAAACTGAAACGTAATTTTTGATAATCAATGTCTTTGAAATCAACAAATAAAAGTCACCAGATGAAATTATATTTTCATCTTAAAATAGCCTGTTTTAGTTTATTCATTTATCATTATCATCATGTGACTCCCAGAACCCTTCAAAGTTGACCATCTTTTGCTCCTAGTCATTTGGAAATTTCTGGCCTACAGTAGTTCTCATTCTGATAGAAAGGCCTCTCCTTTTCACGAATTTAGAAATCCAGGTAAAACCTGCCTTGAAATCTGGAATCCCCCCTTTCATTCGCCAGAAGCTTCACTTTGATCTGAATTACAACAGTAGAGACAGATCCACTCTTTAAAGTCGATCTCCAATGCAGGCCATTTCACTTTGGGCCCATGATGCGCGCACTTTCACAGATTCATTTTCTCCAGCTCCTTTTTCTCCTTTCTCCATTTGAGAACGGACGACTCTCCAACCTCGAACTCTCTCGCTGCCTCCCTGTTTCTTGTTTCTTCCACCCTCGATATGACTTTCAGTTGGAAGTTGGCAGTGTAGGACTTGCATTTAATTTCTGCCATGATCCTAAGGGGTTCTAAAATTTAGATTTATAAACTGAAAAAATGTGTACAATATAATCAATAACTGGCTGGTTCTAGTAAAGAGATTGCAATATTCAAATGTGAGGTGTACAAGAAGCAGGGTCTTTTTATATGTTCACAAGCGTATGACTGAGGTGACTTATGATTATTGATCAAAGACATGGGTGCTAATAAGACTTAGCTAGACTATGAAATAAGCTGAGCTAACATAGCTTAATGGTTTCACTGATCCATGACTCCTTGACCATGGCTTATACTTTTGGAACCCTGATGGCACAGCATTAAGAGCTCGGCTACTAACCAAAAGGTTAGCAGTTGCGTATTGGAAATTCTATGGGGCAGTTCTACTCTGTCCTATATGGTGACTATGAGTCGGAATCTACTAAATGGCAATGGGTTTGGTTTGGGTTAGAATACCAAAAATGATCCATGACTTCTTGACCATGCCTTATACCTTTATTATACAAATACGATAAAAAATAACATTTTCAGTCTATTGAATGAGGGTGAATGGGGCCGAAATTCACTTCTGGATATGTCATGAGACATGCACAGTATATGCATGGGCGCACTATGCCGGAACTCTTTTACATAATTTTGTCATTTCTGTGCATTGTATGTATGTGTGTGCATTATTTCTGTGGGCACACTGGTTGCAAAAAAATACAGTGATGTGCGGTATGTTTTTAAGATAATTTAATCTGAAGAGAGTTGCTGATAATTGTATTTCCTATTCAAGCCTACCGCCTGCATTGTGGATAATGTTTCAATGAACACGACCATCACTCTCCACAGATCTGATTCAGTGACACATGATGCCTATGGTGATTAATTCTCTCTGACCTTTGAAAGTTTCCTTTGCCTGCTTTACCATTAATTTGTTTTGGTAAACTTTCTCATCCCAAATTGCTTTTTGTATTATAACCTGAAAAGATATTTAAAATTAGTCTCTCATGTTAGTGTTTGTACTTGCATAAAATATGTTTAAGCTATATGATGAATCAGAACACTGTTTAAGTCTGCATAAAACTGTCCCTGGACACTCTGAGAAATCATGATGTTGGTAGAACGGGAGCATAAGGGCTGGGATAGAGTCTTAGCAAGCAGTTCTAGGACAACCACTCCCCATATTCTCTGCAACTGCTGCTGTTGTGTGTTTGTGTCTGTGTGTGTATGTGTGAGTGTCTGAGCACGTGTGTGCGTTTGTGTGTGAACTGCCAAGGAAAACGTAAGCTAATATGGATGATTATTTTTTATAATAACATGCTTCTTCTAAGTGAAATTGTAGAGATAACATTTATTTTCTAAAACAACTTCCTCATAACTTTCTCAATAAATAATGCGTTAAAAATTATTATTATAAATAATGTGTTACATTATCATGCCTTGACAATCAGTTCTTAAGAGTTATTGGCTGTAAAAAGATAATTCATGGTTAGAACACAAAATAATTATCTGCCTGGTCTTGTTTAGCTGTAGCCTGTTGAGCTAGGACAAATAGACTAGAAAACCTTTTTAATCACATTGGTTCTAGAAGTAAGGTTTGTACAATTATCTTTAATAGCTCCATGGCCCTGATATAGGATTGATAAGGTACATATCTCAATGACCTTGCATTTCAATGCCCACTTTTTATGATTTTAATTTTGAACACTTGGTGCAGACACCCCATCTTCCTATTTTTAGGAACCAAGTGGGACCCCTGAGATTTGAGGAAGATGAATCTGCTGCTGCCCTCCATTCCTGTATCAGCTGCAGACAATAGGGATCTTAGGAGTTCTATGAGATCAGAGTAAGATGACTGCTCTAGAGGACTGTGCCTCCCCAGCAATAATCAAGTGAAAGCCCCCAGAACTTTGCATCCTTTTTGTAAGTCCCTAACTCTCTTTCACCCCTCTCCCATCACTGACAGCCTTGCCACCACAAACTGCCTTAGAAAGATAGGACTAATCTCATCTTGTCCTCTACTGCTCAGTAGGTTTGTTACCACACAAATCCCTGGTCATCTGGCCCATTTAATTTCCTTTAGTGGATCTCATCACCTCCCCTCTCCAACTCCAGAAACTCTTTTAGTGAGCGAGTAGTCTGTAACTCATAGTCAATTAGCAAAATCCCCTATACTTCCATCCTGTTTTCTGATCATTCTCTTCACTCTCTTGTGCTCCCCTATAAACACTGCTTTCCCTGAAGCCTCTTAAGTTGTGGTGTGAGCTTTTCCCACCACAAGCCTGTATCACTTGGTTTCAAAACGAGCTGAGTCTCCCCTTGCTCATACAACACTTCCAAACCATTCTTCCTCCTTCTGTCACAAATATGGGAGTAATAACAACATGTTGGTATAGTAATGAGAATAGTATGATTTTAAAAAAAAAGAAAACTCCACGCTGAAACTCTCTCGATGCTGAAGAAGTGGTGGGGGGAATTGCTGGAGCAAGGCTTTGAGAGAGAGAAAAAAGGGACAGGACCAAGGACACAAGTATGGGGTATTGACCTTTACTGGCAGCAAAGGAACCCAAATGTTTGGTCAAGACAGAGGAAAAGATCATTTGAGGAGAGGAGGTCAAGATCTGAAGAGTCAGGGTAGAAAGATCAACTCTATAGATATTATACTCACCAAGTTATGGAAGGAGTGGTATAAGAGTTACAGTGATACTGGAGCTAAAATACTGAAAGAATGAGGTAGAATGACCCAAACCACGATGGATGATTCCAACTGAGAAGGTAGAGGTAGAATTTTCTGGTGACATAAACTTTAAGTTGACATTTTTCAGCTTGTTTTGTGATAAAGACAAAGAAATTTGTGTATTTTACTCAAATAACACACACCTTCTACTTTGTTTTCCAATTATGCCCTCCACCCATGAGGTACTTTTGTAAGCATGCTATACTAATTTTCTTTTTTTACAGCAACATGTGGCACTTACAAAAATACCTCGTGGGAGAGGGCATGGTTGGCAAACATAGAAGGTGTGCATTATTTGCATAAAAATATGGTCATCGGTTGGTGACTACTGAAACTGCTCTTTGTGAGGGTCACCAATTCCCTCTACACTACTAAAATCAGTGGTCAATTTTAAATCCTCATTTTGTTTGACCTATCAGCTTTTGAAAGTTGATCTCTTCCTTCTCTTTGAAACACTTTCAGGACATCATATGTTCTGGTTTCTTTCTGCTTCTTTGATCACTTCTTCTCATCCTTTGCTGTTTCTCTTCAACTCTCCATTCTCTGAAGATTGGAGTGCCCCTGTGCTTGGTCTGTGGATCTCTACTTGTTTCTATCTACACTCAGTTATCTAATTCAGTCTCAGACTTTAACATCTGTGATATATGGATAGGGAGGGTGGAAGGCTATAGTCTTTAAAATTCTGGAAACTGTACTTTGGATACCTCTCCACACCATTCCACTCCCATCCTCTATAATTACTCTTCTAAAGCTTTGTGGCCCAGATTCCCAGACTTTCACCATATTCATTGTCCTCCGCAAGGTATGCCACCACCAAGCTTATCTTCCTTAACACTACCAAGATTTTGATATTATTCAACTTCCCCTTTTCTTTGGAATAAATATCCTGAATTCCTGGAAGAGGTTTTTAATATAGCACTTCTCCCATTCTTTGAACACTGAGTAAATTAAGGAGTAAGGACACTGTAGATCCATCAGCCAGGATGCATTTCAATTCTCTTCATTCTCTGTCTAGTATTTATACCTCTGCACTATGATGAGGCAGCCTCAGGCTACTACTGAACTCTTAGATGTTGGATAACTTACCTAATACATTAATACATATTAGAATGAGTTAAAAAGTTTGAGTCTGAATTGACGTATTTGCATTATTACTTGGGTTTATGGGTTAAGCCATAAAAAATGACAATATGAACCATAAAATATCAGCAGGTGAAATGTCTTCAGGTAAACTAGATTTATTTGGCTGTAAGTTCCACAATGGTTAGATTAGTCAAGATTCTATCTATAAAATTCTTGCTTTATGTAAGTGAAAACAGGATGTTGCTTTCATCAAATATTCCAAGCCCCCAACTCTTTTTTTTTCCACAAGGTTTTATTTTTTTAATTTGTTTTTGTTGGTTTATTGTTGTAGTTTAAGTGAAAGTTTACATTTCAAGTTAGTCTCTTATACAAAAATTTATACATACATTGTTATGTGACCCTAATTGCTCTCCCTATACTGTGACCGCACACTCCTCCTTTCCACCCCTGATTTCCCATGTCCGTTCACCCAGCTCCTAACCCTCTCTGCCTTCTCATCTCACCTCCGGACAGAAGCTGCCATTTAGTCTCATGTATCTACTTGAACTAAGAAGCCACTCTTCACTAGTATCGTTTTATGTCCTGCAGTCCAGTCCAATCTTTGTCTAAAGAGTTGGCCTTGGAAATTGTTTTAGTTCTGGGCTGATAGAGAATCCAGGGCCCATGCTTTCTGTGGTTCCTCCAGACTCAGTCAGACAATTAAGTCTGATCTTTTTACTAGAATTTGAGTTCTGCACCTCACTTTTCTCCTGCTCCATCAGGGACTCTCTGTTGTGTTCCTTGTCGGGGCTGTCATTGGTGGTGGCCAGGCAGCATCTAGTTCTTCTGGTCTCAGGCTGATGAAGTCTCTGGTTTAT
>NW_004444166.1:774025-780163 GCF_000243295.1 Trichechus manatus latirostris | reverse complement strand
AATTGGGTTATTTGTCTTTTTGTTGTTGAGGTTTCGCAGTATCTTGTAGATTTTAGAGATGAGACGCTGATCAGGTTTCTCGTAGCCAAAATTTTTTTTCCCACTCTCTAGGTTGTCTTTTGATTCTTTTGTTGAAGTCGTTTGATGAGCATAAGTGTTTGATTTTTAGGAGCTCCCGGTTATCTAGTCTCTCTTCTGGCACTTGTGCATTGTTACTTATGGTTCGTATTCTGTCTATGCCGTGTATTAGCAACCCTCCAACTCTTTTACCACAAATGCCCCCTGCGTTAGTTTCCTATTGTGGCTGTAACAAATTACCATGAACTGGGTGGCTTAAAACAAAACACATTTATTCTCTAATAGTTCTGAGGGCCAGAAGTTTGAAATTCATTCCACAGGCTAAAACCAAGGTGTCAGCAGGGTCACACTCCCTCCAGAGGTTCTAAGGGAAAATCTGCTCCTTGCCTCTTTCAGCTTCTTGTGCCTGCCAACATTCCTTATCTTGTGGGTATGTAACTCCAGTCTCTGCCTCCATGGTGACATTGCTTTCTCCTCTCCTGTCTGTGTCAAATCTTCCATGCCTCCCTCTTATAAGGATATATGTAATTGCATTTTGCTCAGCCTGAATATTCAAGGACAACCTCTCCATCTCTGATGGTTAATTTTATGTGTCAACTTGGCTAGGCTATACTAGCCAGTTGTTTGGTCAAACACTAGTCTAGCTGTTTCAGTGAAGGTATTTTGTAGATGTGATGAACATTTACAATCAGTTGAATCTAATTAAAGATTATCCTTGATAATGTGGGTGGAACTTATCCAATTAGTTGAAGGAATTAGGAGCAAAAACTGAGGTTTTACAGAGAGATAGAATTCTGCCTCGAGACTGTAACAGAGACATCAAGCTGGAGTTTCTTGTCTGCCGTCTGACCTAGAGATTTCGGATTTGCCAATCTCTACAATCCTGTGAGCCAATTCCTTAAAATAAATCAATCTCTCTCTTATATATATATATATATATATACACATATATATATATACTTCTGAAGATATATATATATCTCTTTTTGGTTCTTTTTGTCTGGAGAAACCTGATTAATACACCATCTCAAGAGTCTTAATCACATTTGCAAAATTCTTTTTGTTTTTTCCATATAAAATAGCATTCACAGAATCCAGTGATTAAGATATGGTTATCTTTTGAGGGTCCATTATTGTGATGGTTAAGATTGTGTGTCAGCTTGGCTGTGCCAAGATTTTCAGTGTTTATATGTGATCACTCCCATGATGGGATCTGCTGTGTGTACCAGTCAGTTGAAAGGGAGTTTCCTTGGGCATGTGGCCTGCATCTGAATATAAGTGGATGTTATGGCTTTTGCCTGCTCTGGATTCTGCAGCTGCCTCTTGTTCGTCTGACCTCTGGTTCTTGGGACTTGAAGTAGCAGCTTACCTGCCAATCTTGGGATTCATAGATCTTCATAGCCTGTGAGCAAGAGTCTTGCTCTCCAACCTGCCGATCTTTGGTTCCCCAGCCCCTGCAGCTACGTGAATCAGGAGAAGCCTTGAGGTCTTGCCTGCCAATCTTGGGATTCCTTGACCTTCACAGCCTGTGAGCAGAAGCCCTGCTCTACAACCTGCCAGTCTTGGGTTCGCCAGCTCCTGTGGCTACGTGAATCAGAAGAAGCCTCTATCCTGATCCATGGACTTAGATGTTCTAGATGCTACAATAGCCTGAGGTGTTTCCTTGATATAAATCTTTCTCTCTGTATCTATATATTTATATGCTTTACTAGTTTTGCTTCTCTAGAGAACCCAGCCTAAGACAATTATTCAGTCTACCACACTCCCAATCTTTTATCACAAATGCCAATAATATCTGTAAATGTTATAACTCAATTGAAAAGAAAAAATAACTTCTTCATTATACCATCAGCAATTTTTGCCATATTTAACATATTTAAAAATTTGATTTCTAAGTCTATAATTTATCATACCTATGCTTTATTTTGCCTATGTAAATTCTAGATCATAATTAATAAGGAAAGAGGAAATGTGAAATATCTGGAACTTTCAAATATGCATTTATTGTTTTTCTATTTTGTATGTGTGACTTCTTTTTCATAAGCTTCAAAGTTTAATTCTGAAAAATTTAATGAAAATGGACAAATACTATCATTCTATTTCAACTCTACAGTCCTGTATGAAAAATAATTTGCAAAGTATTTTCAATTCCGTTATCACAATTTTTGCCACAAGAATGAGGTGTCATATTTTTATTGTCTGATATATATTGGGAATTGGAATCACATGCCCTATCATCCTGAGCTTTATCCATATTCTGCATTTTGATTGGCTAACCTTTCTGCTTCTTCTTCCTATTTATAGCTTTACTGAAATAAGAGGAACAGGTGAAATGTCCAGCCAGTAAATATATAGAATAGCAGAAGGTCAAGTTCATAGAGGAGATTACTAAATTTCACATAGTATATGTCGCATTCCAATGTCAGGATCTCATTCTCATGTAAAAATTGAAATAAGAATGTAAAATAGCATAACTGAATCCATTCTCTAAAAATGAATAAAAGAAATGTGGCAAATTTAACCCATTCTACATAGTGTTGCAGTTTCCTAGCCTTCCATGGATATATCCTTGAAAAACTACTTGAGGTCATAAAGTCAGTTTTCATTATCACTGAAGTGATACATACAAATATTTGTATCTTAAGCCCTGTATAGGGAAAGCTATCTTAGATCTGTAATCTTTCGTGAGAGATAAAAAAATCACAAATTGATTATGACTTTCTCCAGCTGTTTTCTGACAGAGGGTATGCTGATGGACTCTTGGCAAAACTATAGTTTATGACAAGTAAAGACTTAACAATTTTACTTCAAATACATGAATCACCATCAAACTTTTTTTTCACATTTTCTTTTGAACTCAATATTTCACTTACAAGCCCATATCCATCTAATAGTAACTGAGATCTGTTACCTTTTTTACATTAGTATTCTTAATATATTTAAAATTAGAAAAACAGTGCCAAAAATTACCACCTAGGGTTAGAATAAACTGTCTTTTGGAAAGTAGGCACTAATGAAATATTTATTTTAAAAATAAAACTAAATTTTGCCCAAATTTTGAAATATAGCAATTAAGATTATCATCTTACATGTATATTTTTGGCAAATAAAATAATGTTATATGCAATGAATTTGCAATTGTAAAAGATGGTATTCACATATCAATAAGGCAGTAATAAACTGAGATTTCTTCAATACCTTAATTCAGTATGCCTGGCACCTTTGCTCACAGGATAAGTGGGAACTAATAATGTACTTAATTTTTTTTAGAAAATGCACCCTTAGAAAGTGTTCCTATTGTCTTTACAAATATAATCATAGTAAAAATATTAAAGTGTAAACATATTTTTCTTGGTCACAGAAACTAGCAAGCTTCAAATTTTATCATTTTAGTATATTAGAGCTTGAATGTATCAAAGGTAACCCCTCATTTTACAGACACAGAGACTGAGTCAGAGACTAGCCACACAACCAGATAAATTTCTTCTATCAATTCAATAGACTATCAAGATACGTCAGCAAAATAAAATAAACTTTAAAAGAGAAAAAATGCTTTTTAATTTTTAGGATATTATGACATTTCTTTCCGTTACTAGTATTCTACTTACAGTAATTTTACATATTTATTATATCATGTAGAATTTTAACACCACTTGGGTCAAAATACACTATACTCTTTGATGGAAGAGAGAGACGTATGCAGATGGAGGTAGCTCGAAGGAGATAAGGGATTGAATAAATTATTTTTTGTTTAGGTTTGGTTTTTTTGTTTATTTTAACATGCTGTGATACCTTTTTTAAAATCTAGTACGAGGAATCTACTAGAGAACAAGAGGTTTAATATACAAGAGAGAGGATGATTAGACCAGAAGATTCTTGAGAGGGTGAAAGGGCATGTACTGGAAGTGTATTTGCAGGAACTGGCCAATAATTGGAGTCCCTGGGTGGTGCAGTGCCTCCCCTTGCAGGACCCCTGGAGGCGCAGTGGTAAAAAGCCTGGCTGCTAACCAAAAGGTTGGCAGGTCGAACCCACCAGCCACTCCTTGGAAACCCTATGGGGCAGTTCTACTCTGTCCTGCAGGGTCGCCATGAGTTGGAATTGACTCGACGGCAACGGGTTGGGCTTGGTTTTTTAGGTGGTGCAAATGGCTAATGTACTCACCTGCTAACCAATAATTTGAGGTTCTACACCACTCAGAGGCACCTCAGAAGAAAGGCCTGGTGATCTACTTATGAAAACTTAGTCACTGAAAACCCTATGGAACACAGTTCTACTCTGACACACGTGGGTTTCCGTGAGTCGGAACTCGATGGCAAATAGACAGTTTCTATTGAAATCAGAGGTAGTGAAATCTAAGTCTTAAAGGAAGGGATATAAAGAAAGAACACAGCTGATGAATTAGAAGGTAGTACGAGGGTCAATGCAATGACCATTCCAGGGAGGCAAATAGTGATGACTAAATAGTTTTCAAGTAAGCCAGAAGGAAAGCATGATGCAGTTAAGGAACACGACTTTGAAACAAGCCATGTGGGTCATGGAGCAGTTATAGATAATGACAGAATTCTAGGTGTGGACTGAAAATATGGCAGCTATTTTGTGATAAGGTGTCTTTCTTACAACCTAACATCTTACTGTAGAGGTGTCAGTTTTTGCCTAAAATCTAATGATGTGAATTTTTCTTTTCTTTACATATTGGTGTTCAGTGTATAATGAATTATGGATTTTAAAGTTTTAAGAGCTAGTGAAAACCTAAAAATAAAGCCTAAAGTATTTATTAGACTGTAGAAAATGCAGAACTAGTAAAGACCTAATGAGCCGAACTCTCTGGTAGGCCTCCCCAAAACAGGAGCCAAATAGTGATCCCTCTATTGAAAGAACAGATACCAGTCATAAATACTTTGATTTTTAGGACTGAAAGGAAGTCGATTCCCTAAGCAAATAATATGAGATTATTCTTGACAATATGTATTTGAATATAATTTATTTTCCTTTTTTCTTTTACTAAATCTTAATTTAAATTTTATAGTTTAAATTACAATATCCCAACAATTTATTTAACACCAGTATGCCCCCAGTTATAGAATCCTGACAGAGCAAATGAAAAAAAATTAATGAAGTAAATCTTTAAAAGTGTTTTTGAAACTCTTAACAAGTCTTTATTTCACAAAGCACTCTGGAAAATGCTTTGGTTAATAAAGTGTTCTAAATGCACTTAAAATACAATAAAGTTACACATTCTTGATTTGCATATAGTATCTTAGAAATAATCTAATGTAAAATAGGAAAACATAATTAAATCACATCAATATTGTTGATTTTTTTCTCATATTTAAATATATTGCCAATATAAAGTGTATATATTTTTCCTAAAATCTACGAATTAAAGTTTTACAAAGCCCTAGAATTGCTTGATTATTGATAGCCACATTAATTTGTTACAGCATGATTACCATGAACCGGCATCACTTGTCAGCTGACTAGTATAAAGTTATGTCATCATCATCTGCCTTTTCTACTTCCAGAAGGAACCCTACCAACTAGCAGAGTAAAGAAATACTGATATAACATAGCTTTGATTATGTGTGGATTACATTATTCATTATAGAAATTCTAGACTTTGGTTGACATCACTGATAAAGTCTTCTTGATGCTATAAAAGAAAATAAAGCAAACTAAAGATGCGTAATTTTATTTTTTTGAGGTGTGCATTATTTTTAAATTTTTTATTGTACTTCAGGTGAAGGCTTACAGAACAAGTAGTTTCTCATGAAACAGTAGTACACATATTGTTTTATGACATTGGTTCACAACGCTACAACATGTCAACCCTCTCCCTTCTCGACCTTTTTGTTTTGGTGAAAGTATACATAGCTAAAGATACACCATTTCAAAAATTTCTACATGCACAGTTCAGTGACATCGACTACGCTCTTCCAATTGTGCTGCTATTCTCACTTTAGATGAAGTTTTACAGAACAAAATAGTTTCTCATTAAACAGTTAGTGCACATGTTGCCCTATGACGATGGTTAACAACCTCACGACACATCGATACTATCC
>NW_004444166.1:735799-767534 GCF_000243295.1 Trichechus manatus latirostris | reverse complement strand
AAAAAGAAAAGAAAAGAATGAATAAATAAAAATCGGAAAGGGAAAAGAACAGCAAAGTTCCCAGAGATCCCACCGGTGTGGCTATGTGGTCTGGGGAAGTTGTTCTCAGGTGTTGCAGTACAGCCTGGCTAGAAGGCATAGAGGTATACAATGCCAGGTATTCAGGGAGCAGAAAGAGAAGGAAGATATTGAGAGATGAGAAACTGAGTAATGAAGAAAGATAAAAAGGGAAAAGAAAACAAAAGAAATTAAAAAAAAAAAAGAACAAGAAAAGCCCACGAAAAAACAGAAAAAAAAAAAAAAAAGAAAACCACAATGAAAAAGAAATGTTCTCAGTGATCCCTCTGCATGTCTGTGCAAGCTGAGGGGGTAGGTGCCAAGTCACGCAGCACTGCCTGGCAAGAACGGGCTTCTAACTCAAGAAAAGGAAAAGAAAACAAACAAACAATTCAAAAGAAAGAAAGAAACAAAAGCTCCGGGATCCCCCCCTCACAGCAGCCCACACCGGGAAGCAGCTCCACACTCGAACGGAGCTCTGCAGCCCCTCAGGAAGAAGCAAAGATGGCGCACAGAGCCAGGTATTTGAGCGAAAGGAAGGGGAGGTGGTGAGAGGTAAGGAAGAAATCAAAAGAAACAGAAAAAAAGCAACACCAGTAGCCAACAAATGGCACACAGAGAGCCAGCTTGTGCTGGCTGGTGGAATCCAAGCAACCGGTGCTTCCTGGACAAGAGACTGTGTCCTCGGGAAGCAGAGGAGGCAGAGTGTGGGTGAAGAATGGTGGGAGGTGAGAAAGTATATATCACAAATTACTGGAGCTCCACAGCCCCTCAGGAAGAAGCAAAGATGGTACCCGGAGCCAGGTATTTGAGCGAAAGGAGGGGAGGTGGTGAGAGTTAAGGAAGAAATCAAAAGAAGCACAAAAAAGCAACACCAGCAGCCAACAAAGGGCACTCAGAGAGCCGGCCCGTTCAGGTGGGTGAAATCCAAGCAGCCAGTGCTTCCTGGGCAAGAGACTGTGGCCGCAGGAAGCAGAGGAGGCTGAGTGGGGGTGAAGAAGGGTGGGGGGTGGGAAAGCACATTGCAAATTACTGGTTGTTTTGTCTCCTGCTGGAAGCTCCATGAAGCTGCTTTCTCGTAACCCCTGTTTGTTGGTCTCCAATAGGAGTCCAAGATGGTAGATCTGCGCTGTGTTAGCTGATAGGGGACCTCTGCATGAATCTCCCTTTGTGCTCTCTTCTCTGTCAGTTTTCTCACTCCATTTGGTGCTTGGCTGAGTTCTTTATCTCTTCATTTGATATTTTAGGGTTTCAGGATTGTTGTTTTCTCTGTTTGGCTTAGTTTTTCAGATCTTTGCTGTGGAGGGACAGCGTGGTGCTTCTGCCTAGAGCACCATTTTGCCAGAAGTCAAGATGTGTAAATTTTAAGAAAGGGAATATTTCTTTGAATTGTGTAAATAAAATACTTCAGGAGGTTTACATGTGTTTAATGCAGATTTTGAATTCTATAGTTCCTTAAAATACAACACGGTCTTATTAAATCCTAACCCAAGAATAAATATGCTTCATCAGTTGACCAGTGAGTTGAAGCAACTACTTTGTGAGCCATGTTTCCAACTAGCCTCAGGGAATGTGGTCTGTTTTTTCTTATCAATATTCAACACTTTTAAATAAAATATAATTTATTTATCTATAACCCAAACTCTGGCTGGCACTTAAAGGATTTAAAGCAATCAAAACATTCAGTAAAATAAAAATTAATTTAAAGTAAAAAGAAAAATCATAACGTTGTATAGATTATATATGTAAAACCATAAAGAAAGGAAAATTGAATAAAAAAAATAAGACAAAACAGATATGAGTTTAATACATAAAATAGCAAGGCCTAAAGACCTCTATTGTTGCTTTGAGTGAGTTAACAACTTGATTCAATGCTTCTTAGGTGCTAAGAGAAGAGGAAATCATGAAAAGCTACTGGAGTTGAGGTATAGAACTTCTGTGAGGAGTCAAACCCCTGTTCTGGGAATGACACTTAGGAGTAGTTCCTTCCCTAGGTTCTCCCAGGTGAACAATGTCTCCAACAACTACAGTAACACCTGTGCCTATCCTGGTGGGCAGGTTGTAAACTGGCCTGTTCCTATGTG
The DNA here is from genome assembly GCF_000243295.1 of Trichechus manatus latirostris. NCBI lineage: Eukaryota > Metazoa > Chordata > Mammalia > Sirenia > Trichechidae > Trichechus > Trichechus manatus. Next base: position 765,393 of record NW_004444166.1, on the reverse strand, counting down.
CTTTATACACACAAACTTATTTTGATCCTTACCACCATTTACAAGATAAGTGATTATTATTGATAAGAATGTGTTATGAGTTTCAAAGTGTTTACCTAACTTTACCAAGTTTGCAGAATTGGAAGTTAGCAGAATCAAGATTAGAAACCAGAAATGTCTTACTCCAAACTTCTGTCTCTAACAAGTATTTGTGTAATAAATAATGAATTCAGTTTTATTGTACTATTTCTTACAAAGAAGTATGAAGCAATGATATCACATCAAAGCATAGCTTTAAAGAGTTTGGAGAGTGGAGTGCAGGAGAGGAGACATAATGAGGTCCAGCTTTCCGATTGTCTAGAATAATCTATTGATCTTTTCATTTTGTTTTGTTTTCTTGGTTTTAATCTAAAGGAATACATCCCTATAAATATAATTGTTTTCTGGTGGTTTTTCTCCTCAAGCAAGTGGTATTGATTAAGAGAGAAAACTTCCCAACAAGTATATGGAATAAGAATGGTTTATGCTGTCAGTTAAAATCAGTCTGGACTGTTAACTGTTAACGCTTATGAAAACTGAGAAAACTATCAAGGGCACAGCCTCAAGAAAATGCCAGTCCTTCTCAAGGTAGGGGGGCCAGAAAGCACCTGGAAGTAAGCCTCTTCCTGTCCTAGTCCCCGTGCAGTTTCCTTGCTTACTTTGGTTTCCACGCCTACTGCCTTCCCTTTCCATTGGCAGAGTTCTTTCCTTCCGCAGGTCCTGTTTAGTATTACCTGTTTAAGACCCAATAACCCAGTTCCAGGCTAGCTCTAGTCCTGATTTCTCTTTTTATCACTTGCTTACCAGATACTCTCAGGTCCAGCCCTAATAAGAGGAGGGTTTTGTCTTACTCTAGCCAACAGTTTCCTCTGCTCCTTTGAACTACATGGGTGCAATCTAGTCAGTGCCTAGAAGCAGACATTCCCTAATTCATAGCTGAAGCACTCATGCTATGTTCTTCTCCAAAAAGTCCTAATAAACTTCCAAATGGGCCATTTAAACTGAGCCAGTACATTTGAAATTGTACTTTTGAATTAATGAGTATAAGATTGAATTTGTACAATTCACACAATCACTAAGTCAAGTTAATTTCCATACCTGAAGGAGTCATTTTAAGGAATGAACACAATAGATTATAATGCTATATAAATAGAATTGACAAATACAGGGGATACATCTTTGTATATACACATTACCAAACTCACCGCCTTGGAGTCAGTTTTAACTCCTAGTGACCCTATAGGACAGAGTGGAACAGCCCCATAGTGTTTCCAAGGCTGTAAATCTCTAGGGAAGTAGACTGCCGCATCTTTCTCCTGAGAAGTGTCTGGTAGGTTCCAACTGCCAACTTTTCAGTTAGCAGCTGAGTGCTTAACCACTGCACCACGAGGGTTCTTCATACACATTACAGTTTTTTTCTAAATTCACATCCTGGCTCAAATTTCATATAACTGCATCTAATCAAAATCTGTTTTTGGTACTCCCTCTCTCTTCATATTTTAGTTAGCCCTTAGCTAGCCTTTCTAATAGCTAATCCTAGGCACTCCTCATCCTCATTTTGTTCCCTCACTGTGAAAGTCTCCTAATGCTCCAAACGTTTTTGTGTTATTCTTTCACCATCAAAAGTTTTTGTCCTTGGTTCCATTCCATGAGGATCATTTAATGCATGAAGTGGCAGTGGAAGACAAAATAAGTTACTTACATGAGATAGCTGGATAATTTATTACATCTCCTAGGTGCACCTTCAAAAGACACTAAAATGCTCATTAGGAATTTCAAACATTTGTATTTCATTAAAAGAAAATGTAGCTGAAAGAGATATTTTTGGATCAGAAAGGCCTCTAAGTAACTCTCATGTTATTAAGTTCTTTCTAAATATGAAATCTGATCTTACTCTATGTACCTCCATTAGCTATGGAGAGTCTCTCAGGTCATGCTTTATTAAAAAAAAACAGAATATATATAAAGAGATATATAGATATAGATATAAATATGTTGTTTTTCATTCCCTCTGAACAAAGTGGTTATTATAAACTAACAAAAAAATAAATGTATTAGTTACTTCAGATGATTTAATATGTATAGCCAAGTAAATCAAATCTTTATTCCCTTCAAAGGTAATGGCACAAATACATTAAAGTTATATTTAGAAAGAGACTGATTCTTACACATACAGAATATTGGTATTTGGACCTTAGAACCCCTTAGAAATTTAAAAAAAAAAAATCAATTGTCCCGGTATTCTTGAGCTCAGTAAAAAAGAAAATAATATTTTGTGTAATTATGCCCAAATTGCATCGAAGGTCAGTACAAGCTGGCATGCTGACCAAGGCGTACAGTTTAAGGTGCTTGTACCCTAAACAATCAACAAATACTTACAGCGCACCCTTGCCAATATATTCACATAAGTTTATTACATGACAATTGCCCTCAAGCAAGCTAAGAGGACAAGACTAATAGACTTAAATAAGTCTTTAGCATTAATTAAATTTCGTTTCAAGAGTGGTCGCAAGAGAGTATATGAATGTATCAAATTAATAAACTCAACAAAAAATGAGGAATATTGGGTGAAACTACCTCACTAGAAGCTAAGTCTCTCTGGAACAAGTGAGATGAATACTGGAGGGGTTTGGGATAAAGAAGAAGGAGAAACGCTGTGGGAGAGAAGGTGTTTAAAGAGTAAATGTCCTTACCAAGAGGAGGAGAACTGGATTGACAATAGGGGAGGGTTATTTAAGTGACTTATAATCTATTGTAGATAGGGACAGGTTGGAGCAGCTTGGAATACTTGGTGTCTTAGTCATCTACTGCAGCTAAAACAGAAATACCACAAGTGGATGGCTTTAACAAAGAGAAATTTATTTCCTCACAGTCTAGTAGGCTATGAGTCTAAATTGAGGGCATCAGCTCCATGGGAAGGATTTCTCTTCTCTTTCAGCTCTGGAGGAAGGTCCTTGTCATCATCAGTCTTCCCCTGGACGAGGAGCTTTTCTGCACAGGAACCTCGGGTCCAAAGGACACACTCTGCTCCCACACTGCTTTCTTGGTGGGAAGAAGTCCCCCATTCTCTGCTTGCTTCCGTTTCCTTTTATCTCTTGTAAGATAACAGGTGGTGCAGGCCACACCCTAGGGAAACTCCCTTTACATTGGATCAGGGATGTGTCCTTAGTAAGGGTGTTATACAATCCCACCCTAATGCTCTTTAACATAAAATTACAATCACAAAATGGAGGACAACACACAATACTGGGAATCATGGCCCAGCCAAATTGATACACACACTTTTTGGGAGACATAATTCAATCTATGACACTTGGCTAAAGACGAAACTTTACTCTACAGATTGAATATACTCCTGAAGGATTTTGAAAAAAAAAAAAAAAAGTAATATGATAAAAAATGACGCTTTAAATTAATTTCCACAGGAAGAATAAAAGTGTGTAGACAAGAAGACCAATAGTTAAGCTATTTTAACAGAGGGGAATTGAAATTCATCTTAAAATGTCAAGGTTGAATGAGACATGGAGGCCGGGTGGCTCCATGGTTAAGATCTTGGCTGCTAACCAAAAGGTCAGCAGTTAGAATCCACCAGCTGCTCCTTGGAAACCCTATGGGGCAGTTCTACTCTGTCCTACAGGATCACTACGAGTCGGAATTGACTTGACAGCAACGGGTTTTGTGAATGAGACAAAAGCGCTAATAAGCATGTCTTCAGTTAGGAGAAAGAAAGAAGTGAGGACTTGTTTGATCAAAAGGATGATGTGTTCGGTTTAACACCTATCAGTTTATCATGTTATATAGTTTATCATATTATACAAATACCTAAATGCAAATAGCTTATAGCCAGTAGATGATATCAAGGAGAGGGCTCTCTGAAAAATAGGTCAGGACTGGAGTTAGAAATTAACTCAAACTATTCACTGCTTCCTTTCCTACATTATTTCCAGCTGATTTTTCCCTCGGAATATGTCATCTGCAAATAATGGTAAAGAAAGATCAAATAATCTGTTTATAACGAACATGCCACCAGGTGTGAAACATCCTTTTAACTTACAGGTCACATTTAATGAACTCAAGTTTGCAATTACAATAGACAGCAACTTACTCTTTCCTGTAAGATCAAAGTATATTTCCCTCAGAAATAAGACAGCCCATCATTTGGCAACACTGTTATTAAGGACTCCTATTTTAGGATATTCTGCTGCATACATCTTAATGGGTCAGGGGTAGTGAACTATATTTTACATATTGAACATTAGTAATTGCATTCTAATACAATTCTGTAATTTGAAATGTTATTACCTTTTAGTGAGAACTGACATCAGTGAGTTTTAATAATGAACTTAAAAATGGAAATGTGATTTGAAAAAGCATTAAGAAAATAAGATATTTTGAGGAAATTGCCTTGTCCTACAGTGGGCACTATGATTTGTTACCACGGGCTTTTTTTTTCCTTATCAGTTCTTCTACAAAAGCCAGAGTAGCTTTTAGATATGCCCCTCACTGATGAAAAAAAAAAAAAAAAAAACTTGAATTATGAATTAAAAAGTCTTTAAAATGGTTTGGTTCTATTAAAATATAGGCATTGTTTACCAGTCTAGCTGATTATAGAATATGTTTTTAAGTCTCTCTACTCAAGCACTGAAGATCATTTTTGTTGATTATTTTTGTGGGGTTCTTTTTTCCATTTCCCCCTCACATGTAGAAGTTATTGACTGTTCATTTTATAACATTAAAACCCTACGGACAATCAAAAAATGAATATTATCTATAATCCCAGACCCACAATTCTCTCAAATATATCCATCCTACTAACAATGAATTTTGCTCCTTTTATCAACATATGTTAAAATTATGATACATACATATTATATATTATATACAATATATTATGTGAGTTTAATAGACATAACGAACATCTGAAGATCCCCTTTTCTCTTTCTCTAATCTTTACTTTCCTAAAAAACACATGGGACAAACATTTGAGTAATGGGATAGATGTTTATTTTCTTTACTTGAAGTGATAAAAATCTTGCCATAATGGCTGGATCTTATATGAAAAAAAACTATGTCTATTAACCCAGAGAAAGAAACTGAATCCTTTGTTACAGACAATAAGTAAACAAATGTATTACACTGGAAAATTGAACCATCATGTTACCCTATGTGTAGTGCATAGAGTAACAGCCTTAGTATTCCAAGACCATTTTATCTCACTGAGGAAAAAAAAAAGTTTCAAAGCTAAAAAATATTAAAGCCAGATCTTGAATCCAGTATGTTTTCTAAAATATTACCTAGAATCAATTCCTTTCTCAAATATGCATAATCTAATGAAGGGATCTTTTTGGATTACTTAACTGAGGAATGTTACAGAGGTATAAATGTTAAAATGTTTACCTTTTTTAATGAACATGCCACTGGGTGCGAAACATCCTTTAACCCACAGACCACATTTTATTATGAGTGCTCTGAAAATCTAGAACTTCACTATCCAATAGGTAGGATATTACTTTTAGTCAATGCAGCCCAAGAGCGTAGCTTCTAGCCATATGTGGCTAGTGAGTACTTGAAATCTAACTAGAGCAACTGAGGGACTAAATTTAAATTTTAATTTAGTCATATGGGGCTAGTGACTACTATGTTGAACAATAAAGACACAGAATATATGGTTTTAGCCATTGTGCCCAGTGGGTTCTGCCTCGGTTCTGAAATGGGCACCATAATCACTCCTATCTCCTCCAAGGGAATAAGAGGAAGAGTCCAGGACCCTATATTGAACTAAATCTTTTAACCATTTATTTAAAAATTAATCTTTCTTCTTCCTCATCCCACTCCCACGATCATGAATCTTCTAATCCAAAATCTTCCTATAAATCAGCTTCTTCATTCAGGATAGATAACCTCACATAAGTAACATGGTTTCCATGTTAAGAACTAGAGTTTTTTCATGTATTTCTACTCTATCTCTACTGCTACCGCCTATGATCAGTGCATCATCACTTATTTCTACCACTACCAGTTTCCTAACTGGTTTTGTTATCTCCATTCCTGTGTAACGTCCCTAATCTTTTCTCAAAATTGCTGCTCAGTTGGCATTTCTCAAATGCAATTCTGATGTACCCTACTGTTATAATTCTACTAAGGCTTCCTTTTGTTTTCCAGGGTTAAAAAATGAGATTAAGTGGAAACTGCTCATCCCAGTTTCAAATGCAGTTTTGTGGTCTAGTCCTCTCATTTCCTGCCACTCCACGACATTCATCCTTTGCTCTCTGAGCAAGTAATGCTCTCTGCCATGTTCCTGTACAGCCCGGGATGCACCCTACAGTGTGTTTTTCCCAACTCTCACCACCATCCACCTGTACTTTGAAACGTACACATATACAACACACCATTATAGTTACATACACCTATTGTTGTTCAACAAATAATTTCTCCAGAAAACATTGCTTTACCCCTCCAGGATGAGCTGGGCACTCACTTCTCTATTTTCCAAGCACTATGTCCTGACTTGGATTATAACTCCTACCACACTGAACTGAAATTACTTTTTAATGTTTATATCTTCTCCTCCAGCCTGTGGGGAATTACAAGTCAGGAACTTAATCTTTCCTCCCTATGTCCCTAGTGTCCAAGACTATGTACTTAAGTACCTAAGAGATGTTAAATACATAAATAAGTGATGGAAATAAAATGAGATTAGAATAATCCAAGGATAGATAATTTTCTTTATGTGTATTCAGTATATTCAAAATTTCCCATTTTGGTGCCCTAAGAAATTATGATTTTATATATATTTTTTTTTCCTGGAAAGTATGTAAAGATTATTTGAAGATTTAAAAAAAAAAATGAAACAAACATGCTAGTCCCATCTTCTAAGAAAAAGAGAGTTTTAATTAAATGAGTTATAATGTAATGTATAAAATATGGTGTTCTGCTACTTCTTTCTCTTCTTTACCTCTTTCTCTTCTTCCCTACCCACAGTAAGATAGATAAAGAGTTTGAGTCACTTCACCAAAAACTTTATGTCATTTTAGGCTATCACAAAGCTAGTACCAGCTAACATTTTCTAAACACCAAACTAGTTTAATCACCAAAGCCTTTAGATTACAACTATATTAACGAATGAAGAGAAGTTGAAATCCTCAACATAAAAGTAATTTCTTTTATATCATAGCATATCTCCAAATGAGCTACATAGACATTTTAAATAAGTACAATCATTATGTATTCTAGAAAATAGCAACATTAAATTTATTGTATTCAAAGAAGACACTGTAATGCCTGGGGAAGTTATGTCAAATGAAGATCACTGGACAGAGCTATTGCCCCAAGTGTTGAGTAAGGAAGACATTCAGGAAAGGTGTCAGTGAGGACAGAAGCCGGAACAGAAGCCAGACTGGACAATGCACCAGAAACCACCTATCAGAGCAAACCCAGCACTCGTTCTGTGGTACATGGGGTTGCTATGAGTTGGAAACGACTTGGCTGCACCTAACAACTAACAATACAAATACAACACCAGAAATCTAAACTATTTAGAAAATCAAGAGCATTTTTGTCTCTCTAGAAGTTTCATTGAGACAGATATCTCTAGCAATGATTATTTCCTCTCCTTACAAAGAGATGTTCCATTTAAAACCTCCTATCTTTAATTCCTGGATGAGCAAAGAGCCTGCTGATATTTATTTCCCTATTCAATTTGGAATAGAGATAATTCTCAAGCAATTTACATTATTGTAAAGGAAGGGACAAAGATAACCCAGGATGGCAGGTAAAACAAAAGTTACTTATGTTCACATTTGAAATAAACACAGATTTAAATCCCTGTGAAAAATCACATTGCAGAGAGCTGAGAAGTTGCTCCATCCCACTTTACCAATTAACTCCAAATGTGGGGAAGTGCCTCTTTCTCATTCTTTGTGAGCTTAACATGAGTTACTGATTCATATCTACATGAAAACTATTTAAAATGCAATATTAGAAACAAGGAATTTTCAGTTGTTCCAAAAGAAACTTACAAAAAATAAGCGTCCCACAATGCGAAATTTTTAAAATCAATTGTTAAATAATTGCCTGTATAAAATTGAGATGCTGTATACAAACCAGCTAATCAAAGACAAAATCAACGGCATAAATGCATCAGCGAAATTTACATAGCAAGACTGACATAAACACAGTGTACAAAATGGAAAGACATGACCATGGGCTAATTTTTCTTCATTGTTAAAATGATCAGACATGAATCTATCTAAATTCTATGTGAAGTATCATTAGTGTGAATAAATTTTATCAACATTACAAAATGGTAGGCTAAATTTAAATAATCATGTTAACCTTTTAATGCATTTAAGCAGTAGTAGAGTTCCAAATATTGAGAAGTAACTTTTAAAAAGTTATTGTATATATATAAGCACTTACTGTTATTTTCTTGAAGGAAAAATCTATATCCGCTACAAGAGTTTGAAGTTATTGCCTGTAAAAAGCCACAAAAACATGAATATATTAGTTTAAAATATAATAAACTTTAAACTGCAATAGCTAATAAGATTCTTTTATGTTCATAAATAAGAAATATTATAACTGTAATATCCTGGATTTAGTTTATTTTCATGAACCAAAAACTACAAAAGGCAAGTGAAAATTATTTCTCAATGCATGCCATAAGTTAAAAATAATACCGAGAAAGAAAAAGAAAATTTCAATTACAAAGAAAACAAAAACAGATCTTAGTAGGAGCAAAGAGTGCATTCATTTCTCCCCGTCCCCCACAAAATTTATAGGTAATGTAATCATTGGTTTCCAACCAGTGAATAAATAATAGTTTGGCTTTCATTCTGATTAGAGACTTAAGTTTTAATAGTCACTCAAAATTTTCTTTGATTGAACAAATCTTTCTTAATCCATCAGATAATTTTGAAAATAACAACAGAGAAAAGAGCTAATTAAATTATAGAACACTTTACTTCTGAACAATTAGAGAGTAAATGATGGCAATACACAGGTCAGGTACCCTATTTCATTCAATACTTGATCAATCTATAAATGAAAAATAAAATATACCATTTATCATTTGCCTGATGTTGAGTAAGATCTGAATATTCAACCCAAAACAGAGAATTTAACTAATTATCTAAATCACTCAGGCCAAAAGACCAATTTACAAGAATTACCCAGCTCAATGGGGCAAATATTATTGGAGGAGTCTTTTTCTTGAATTATTATTTAAATGCTAATATTATTTTTCTTGGTTGGATATTACCAAACGCAGGAAGAAACATAACATAGTTTGAATTAGACATATGCAATCACAAATAATACATCTGAACATCTGAAAATAAGTTTTAACAACAGAAACAAATTTCTACTCTTAAAAGAGATAATATTTTTATTTCTTTGGAGTTATCTTAAAATATGCTTTAATTATATTGAAACTTGATTCACACTTAAGTATCATTTCATTGTAATTATGCATTTTCGTTTTATCTGTCTATCCATTTCCATTTCTTTTCCTCTTCCACATACTCTTAAGACTACAAAGCAAATTTTGATGTCTTTTTTCAGTAATATGCCCAATGTCAGTTTTAAAAGCTACATATTCGCAAAATATTGCCTGCTGTATATAGTGGAAGAAGTAACAATTAATACAAAATTGGAAGCATGTTATTTTGTTTAACGAGCTTCTCTTTTTCTGAGTAATCACAATCTGCTGACATAGTTTCTCAACTATGGCAAAATTTTTAAAAATCATCCAACTAGCATTTGAAAAAAAATTTTTTAAGAAAAGAAAATATATTAAAATTTTCCATAATAAATTTAACAAATAGTCTTCCATCACACAGGCCAAAACAATGATTTTAGGGTAAAAAGAGTTTTTTGCTTAAGAAAGAGATACCAAAATAAACAATAACTTAGATGATTTACCCTTAAACCTCTTATTCAAAAAGGTATTTAACTGCAATTAATTTGCAGTTAAATTTTTAAAACACAGACAAAATAATTAATAACCAATGATTTCCTGGTTCTCAAACACTGATGCTAGGAAGTGTTAGGATTTTGACACCATTTCCTATAAATCCTAACTTCATTTTTATTAATGTAAGACAAATCTTTAAAATGTATTACATATTTTTAATTTTTAAATTAATTTTCCATATTTTATAATACGTACAAATGAAGTATATTTTTATTTTATATAGGAATGAAATTATTACAAAACAAACATCTTTACAATTAAAAAGATGCATTTTTCTACACAAAAATAATTCTCCTGTGTTATTTTTAATATAGTTATACATATAATCTAGGGATATATAACCTTTATTGTAGAGATAATTTAGAGATATAAAGAGATACATAGAAAATACAGAGATACATAATCTTGCTTTGGGAAAACAGTAGAAATATCATTCTAGACAATTTTCAGTTTCCTGGCTCTGCTATATAGTTACATCTTAGCATTTTAATACTATTTTTTCATCTTTCTGCTCAATGGAAATAGCCTGGTAACACTACATGCTTTGTCTCCCGTGGAAGTGGCCTACGGTGTTAAATAGGGTCCAACCATCTTACTAGGGGTATTTGGAGAGTGGAAGGCAATTAAATGGAGGCAAAGTGTAGTTCCTCCTTTTTAGATTTAGGTTGCACTCATGGTGGTTAAAGGAAGATTAATCATGGGATATAATACCCACAATCAAGTTCTTCAACATTCCGCCACTTCTATTTTTTCTCTATTGTTTTTCTTCTTGTCAAAAGCCCTTACTTTGTTTTTCTTCAAATGCCTATCTCCTCAAGAAGAAGCCAACCTGGGTACACTCTGCCTGATAGAATTATGTGTTCTGCTATTGTTGAGATGCTTGAGGTTGTAGAAATCTCTATTTAAGTGAAATATTTGGAAACTGCTGTCAGTGAAGTTAGAAATGGGAAGCTCAAAGCCCTGCTCTTTCCTCCCTCTGTTCGCTTTCCTCTTGTGGCCCAGAAGCCTTCTTTGTGAAACATGTAGGTTTCCAGGAGCAAAGTTTGAGATCCACTTCTCCACTTCGTATTATTTTCTTTTTATTTAAAGGAACAGTGGGAGAAGAGACATGAGAAGACTATAACTTTTCTGGGGAAAAAAAAGGGAAATGCAAAAGAATAAGCAATGTATAGGGTGTCAGTAGGAATAAAAGAAAGAAAGGAGGAGGGAGGAAGAAAGGAAGGAAGGAAGGCAGTCAGGCAGACAGGCATTTCAGGTAAAGTTTTTGCAATGCATGTGCCAAAATATTAGCAAACTGTTTGGGAAAGACAGTCCTAAGCCAAAGGGCTTAAAAGAAAAGAAATGCTACGAATAAGCAAAACTTTATAGACAACTCCCAGATGCCTTGTATCATTCTCCCAGATGCATTACATCATTTAAATATCTGATTTACTGATATTTTAGGTAGTTTACAACATGATCTACATGATTCAGTCTGAGAAAGGTTTTTAAGGTGGTTATTTTCCAAGGGCAAAAATCTAAAACACATACTCATTCCCAAGCAGTCCAAGACCTCTGGGTTCAACCTTATATTATGCTAATTGCCTTAAACATTCTGCCACATCCGTAAATTACAGAGGTTGATACAGTGTAGGAATTGACTCATAACGCAGAACTCTGTTTCCTAAAATGTGATTGTAGTCCCAGGTACAGTCATTACCCTTTGGCATGCCCTTCACTGTTAAAACAACTAATATCCAATTAAATTTGAAAAAAGATATAATAATAAAGAAGAAAAGAAAAAAACACTCATATTCAAGCAGCTGCACTAGGACTCACACCTGAATGCCTGGTTAGCTTGACCAGCATTTTGGCTTACTCTGTCGTTAATTCTCTCCCTCGGAATGTTTGGAAGCTCAGCACCAGACCCTAGCTTCCAGCTTGCCAAAAGACATGCTGATTTCTTGGTATGGTTTTCTAGCTCTTTTGCTATTAGTGCATGATTTGACAGTATGCTACCACTGTAACAGAATTCATTAAGGCTTTCAGTTTTGTTCTGCCAATGAGGATCTTTGGCTGCATGTAGTGCTGGCCTCTGAAAATTGATCCATAATATTTGTCTTATAAAGCCTTGTCATCTCATAGCATGATGGATGCTACAAAATAAGCCATAATGAGCCAGGCTCTCCCAGCAAGAACTACTCCCTTAGGGTAAGTTAGGCACTACTGGAAACCACATTAACTTCTTTACCATCAAGCTTGGGTGCTTAAAATAGACTGCATGAAAATGGAAACATTATGCAGCCCCAGTTGCACCACTGGGGTTGAGGAATGGATTAGGAATGTAATCCCTAATGCTCATTCTCTACAATATCCCATAAAGGAAAGAAAATCTTCCAGATTTTGACAATTTTCTTTTTATAGTCATTTTCAGAGTCTAGGGTTGCTGGAACTATGTGGTTGATACAGTAAAGGGAAAAAAAAGTCATAATGTTTTATCTGCTATTTTTCCATATGATTTCAGTAAAAAAATCACATACTTCAGGCATTTTTTTAAAACTGCATAATTACATTTTGACCACTTACTCTGCATTTACCTATTGGACTGTTTAGTATTCTTTCTTGTGTTGTGCAAAAGTGACATTTTAAAAATCCTGTGAAATATTTTTATTAATCCATAGACCCTTGTGTTAGTGAAGTCAAAGTCTTTGTGTCACTGCCTTTGGGATTGGTTGGCTCCAGAATGAAGAACTAAACTACCCTTAAATTCTTTTCTTATATCTGTGTAGGTGGCACTAGGGACAGACTGAGAATTGATCCGAGCAAGCCCAGCAATAATACTGGAAAATAAATCAGTGCGTAGTATTGAATAAAGAGGGGAAATAAATATAATCTTTGTCTAGGTTCTCAACCCACGACAATTTTTTCCCTCAAGGGACTTATGTCTGGAGATATTGTTGGTTGTCTTTACCGAGGGGGCAGGGGTTGCTCCTGGCACCCAGAGGGTAGAGGCCAGAGGTGCTGCTAAACACCCTACGAGGCACAGGACTGCCCTCTCACCCATTCCCATCTATATACACAGAGAAATATGTGGTCCAAAATGTCAATATGTTGAGGGTGAGAAACCCTAGTTTAAGGAAGTTCCGAAAAAAAGGGAAGAGAATGAGCCATATTTCTGTCTAAAGTTCAGTTAACCTGGCTTATAGGATGAAGAGGATGAAATAAGTAGATATGCAAGGAGATGTGGCCTTAAGTCTTGAGGAGACCACCATCTCAGGAACTCAGGAGAGGTGAATCCATTGCTTCCCTCCAGTGGATGTGAAAAAAAAGACCTCCTACCACAGCCACTATGCTTGGCATAAGGATGTATTAGTGACTCTTCGAAAGGGCAAGACACAGAGAAGGGTCTCACGAGATGACTGGCCTAGATGGCAGCAGAGAAAATAGTGAGTCTGTGGTTCTGTGTGCTGTATTTGTTCAGGGTCGCTTCTCAACAAATTTTTTCCCTTAATTTTCTACTTTTGTTATGCTAATTTTTATAATCTTTTGCTGACATTTATAATACCAATGGTTGTGAAGATAGCATAGGACTAAGCAATGTTTCATTCTGTTGTACTTGGAGTCACCATGAATAGGAGTTGACTTGAGGGCAACTAACAACAAATAACTACTTCAGAAGACTCTTTAATGAAATAAATGTAGAAATTGATCAGGAAAAAGAGACTTTAAGAAATGGGTTAATCCATATTAATCTGTTGTACAATTTCAAATAATAAGATATTTTCCATTTACAAATATCAATGTGATTTTTGAAGTATTAAAGATTTAAAGCAATAGTGGTTTATATTCTGATGATATAAAAATAACAATAATAGGTATATCACAGAATAATTTATTTTGAGGTATATTAAGGAGCACATTTAAGTAAAATACAAAATAGTAAATTAATGTAAAAATAGCACTTAATGATAACTTTGTAGCACCTTATTGAGGTTATCAAGTTTCATAAGGGAAAAAAAAAAACTTCAGTCTTCTCATTTAAAAACAAACAAACAAAAAGTCCCAAAAGCTCAATACCTATTAACGGCATTATATTAGTGAGGTCATTTTAGAACTTTTGGAACTAAAACAAATGAGGTGCCCATGGCCAGTGCTTTTTGATGACAATCATCATTATTCACCAGGGAGGTAGGATGAATAGCGGTCAGTCATTAATTACAGAACTCTGGAATAAGACTTATGTTTGATTCCATATTCTGCTACTTCCTACATTCACAAACTTAGGTAAAATAACCTCTAGCATCCTAAAGTTAATCATCACTCTAGCATAGGGATAATACTGTTCCCTATTCATCAAGTTGTGAGACTTTAATGAGAAAATGCAGGTAAACCACTTAGAACAGGGCCTGTCAGAGCTGGCATTTGATAAATATCATTATTATTTCTACCAATAATTTTTTAAATATTTTACTGTGTTTTAGGCAAAAGTTTACACAGGAAATTAGGTTTCCATTTAACAATTTTTATACAAATTGTTTCATGACATTGGTTATAATTTTCACAATGTGTCAGCATTCTCATTGTTTCCATTCTGTTTGTTCTGTTTCCATTATCTAGCTTCCCAGCTCCTCCTTGCCTTCTCATCTTTGCTTTTGGGTAAATGTTGACCATTTAGCCTCTTATAATTGATTGTTTAAGGGAGCACATTCTTCACGGGTGATATTGCTTATTTTATAAGCCAATCTATTATTTGGCTGAACAGTGACCTCCAGGAGTGGCTTCAGTTCCAAGTCAAAAGAGTATCCTTAGGGCGATAGTCTGAAGGATTCCTCTAGTTTCCATCAGTCCAGCAAGTCTGACCTTTTTAGGAATCTGAGTTTTGTTGTATATTTTTCTTCATTTTATCTAAGACCTTCAATTGTGTCCCTGGTCAGAATAGTCAGTAGTGGTAGCTGGGCACCATCTAGTTCTTCTAGTCTCAGGCTAGAAGAGGCCGTGGTTCATATGGGCTATTAGTCTTGTGGACTAGTTTCTTCTCTGAGTCTTTGGTTTCCTTCATTCTCTTTTGCTCCAGACAAGAGTAGACCAATAGTTGTATCTTAGATGGCCACTCACAAGCTTTTAAGACCCATTACTACTCACCAAACCAGGATGTAGAACACTATCGTTATGAACTATGTCATGCCAATTGATTAAGTTGCCCCTTGAGATTATTGTCCCAAGCCTTTTAACCCAGTCAACCAATTCCATGAGGTTTTTAAACATGTATAGGAGGTCTCTGTAATTGTGCCCCCTACGTGCTTTATTATATATATGAATACATATGCAGCACATACAAACACGTATATACATATGCTTACAAATATGTGTGCACATGTGTGTACTCTCATATGTCTTCCTATAGACATATAGCATACATATCTACCTATGTAACCACACATATAATTTTTGGTTGTTATTAGTGTTCTTATATAATTGTGTGTTACAGCATTTACCGTAATTGTCAATTATTCTTGCACATCTCTTAGTGTCTTCGTTTTCCTTGGTCAAGTTGTGCTGACTTCCCCCATATTGTGTATTGCCTTTCCCATCACCAGAAATAACAAGTGTCTACTATCTAGCAAGTGATTCTCCCTCATTCCCCTCCCATCCCTGGTAACCATCAAAGAATGTAGCTTTCTGTGTGTACAGCTATTCTTGACTTTTTATAAAAGCAAGATCATGCAAATTTGTCCTTTTGTGTGTGTGACTTATTTCACTCAGCATAACGTGCCCAGATTCATCCATGTTGTTTAGCGGACTCGTCATTATTCCTTATAGTTGCATAGTATTCCATTGTATGTATGTACTACAATTTGTTTATCCATTCATCCACTGATGGTCACTTAGGTTGTTTCCATCTTTTTGCTATTGTGAATAATGCTGCAATGAACATGGGTGTGCATGGGTGTGCACTGCTCTTATATCTATAGGACATACACTTAGGACGGGATTGCTGGATCATAAGGTATTTCTGTTTCTAGCTTTTTGATGAAGTACCTTACCATTTTTCATAGTGGTTGTACCATTTTACAATCCCAACAGCAGTGTATAAGAGTTTCAATCTCCCCACAAACTCATCAGCATTTGTTGTTTTCTGTTTTTTGTTTTTTTTTTTAAATCATCAGTGCCATTTTTGCAAGGGTGAAATGGTATCTCATTGTAATTTTGATTTGCAGCTCTCTAATGACTAACGACCACAAGCATCTCTTTATGTGTTTGTTGGCACCTGAATGTCCTTTTTGGTGAAGTGTCTGTTCAGGTCTTTTGCCCATTTTTTGATTGGATTGTTTGTCTTTTTGTTGTTGAGTTGTTGAAGTTTTCTATATATTTCAGATATTAGACCCTTGTCAGATATGCCATTGCCAAAATTTTTTCCAGTCTATATGTTCTCTTTTTACTCTTTTGGTCATCTTTTGATGAGCATTAAGTATTTACTTTTTAGGAGGTCCTAGTTATCTAATTTATATTATGTCGTTTGAGCATTTTTAGTTGTGTTTGATAGTCTATTTATGTCAAAAATTAGGACCCCTAGCTTTGTTCGTATGTTATCTTCCAGAAACATTATAGTTTTAGCTTTAACATTTAGGTCTTTGATCCATTTTTGCATTAGTTTTTGTTTATGGTGCGAGGTATTGATCCTGTTTCATTTTTCTGCAAATGGATACCCAGTTTTGCCAGCACCATTTGTTAGATTGTTTATTCCCCATTGAAAGGTCTTCAACCCTTTGTTGAAGATCAGCTGCCCATAGATGGATGGATTTATCTTTGGTTTCTCAATTCTTTTCCATTGGTCTATGTGTCTGTCTGTCATTGTACCAGTACCAGGTAGTTTTTGTTTACAGGCAGTCCCCAGGTTACGAACATTTAACTTAGAGACAACTCATACTTTCTCTTTAATGTTATGTAAATTTGCCCTCACTTTGAAACAAATTCTTCATCACAATCACCTTCACTTACTGTATGTGCAGCTTTTATATCACTGAAAAGGCTTCCAGCATTTTCTTGCACTAAAGTAAGGCTAAGTAAGAACCATATGCACCTGTTCCAATCTACCTTCAAATTCAACTTAAAGACACAGTTACGTACAGATCTCATTCACAATCTGGGAACTGCCTGTACTGCGGCTGTATAGTAAGTTTTGAGACTGGGAAGTGTGAGGCCTCTTCCTTACTTCTTCAGTATTTGGGGCCTTTGTTAGAGTGTCATACCTGCTAAGGGACAATGGACTAAACTAAGGCACTGTTAGTTTACATATTAGTGCCAACTCTTAGTTTTTGTTTTTAATGGAATAAACATAAAGTTAGAGATTAGTTTTTTCATTTCATTAAAGAATGTTTTTGGGATTTGGATCAGGATTGCATTATATCTATAGATCACTTTGGGTAGTATTTATATTTTCACAACGTTAAGTATTCCATTCCATAAGCGTGGGATGTTTTTCCATTTATGTAGGTCTCTTTTGGTTTGCAGCAGTAATATCTTATAGTTTTCCTTGTATAAATCTTTTACATCCCTGGTTAGATTTATTGCTATATATTTTATCCTTTTGGGTTCTGTAGTAAATGGTATTGTTTTCTTGGTTTCCTTTTTGGAGTTCTCCTTGTTAGTGTAGAGGAATCCAACTGATTTTGTGTGTTGATCTTGTACTCTGCCACCTTCCTGAATCCTTCTATTAGTTCCAGTAACTTTCTTGTGGAATCTCTGGGATTTTCTATGTATAGGGTCATATCATCTGCAAATAGGGATAGTTTTACTTCTTGCTTTCCAATTACCAATACATTTTTTAGATCATTAAAATGTTTATTCCATTAAAAACAAAAGCTAAGAGTTGGCACTAAGATGTAAACTAACAGTGCCTTAGTTTAGTCCATTGTCCCTTAGCAGGTATGACACTCTAACAAAAATACAAGTCCTTTCTTACACCAAAAGCAAATCCAATTACACTTCTTGGTACTCAGAATCATCATTTCTAAATCGAGGAGCTTGGATTAGATGGCCCAGTGCTTTTAAGACTTCAGTGTGAGTCAATTATAATTTGATTATTGAGGCTTATCTCCTTTACATGACCTTTACATGATCTTAAGCTTCTTGAGTGTAGGAATAGTTTCATACTCCTCTGACCCCATAATAAACTCTCAGAGACAGAGTTGCCTACTGGAAAAAAAATAAATTTTAAAATAACCACTATTCATTCATTGTTCACTGTGTGCTAGGCAGAATGCTGGGTCCTTAGCAAAGACTTAAAATACTAAGTAGTTTGCTAAGTAAACCAACCAACAACTAGCTGAAACTGGAATCGGGACTCCAGACCCTCCTGGTGTGCTTTTTACCAAATATCCCCAATGACATTAAAAGTGCATTCTAAAGAAATCCCCAGACCGAGTTTGTAATTTTTATAAATGGTTAAAAACAGCAAGGATGGTTAATTAAATATTTTTGGTGGAATGTAGTGTAAAAGAAAAAAATAGTAGTAAGACAACATTTTAAAATAAAAATGATTTTTAAAAGCTGCATGCACTCAGATTTGTGACATAACCAAACAGACTAGGGAGATTATACCAAAAGAAAGTGAATATTTCCCCCAACCAAGACAAGTTTGATTTTAAATAAAAAATTCAATGTTGCATAAAATTTGCAAAGGTGAATTATCCTGCAGAAGACATAGAAGTATTAATGAACCTTATAAGATCCTGTAAAGTTGTAAGATAACCAATTTTAGCAAGAAAGTGACCAGATTGCACCAGAATTAAGACTCCATGTATGTCAGCATCAAATATCCAGTGATGGGAGGAGGAGGAACATATTGATGCTTGAATAAATTATCAAGTGGCTGTAAGGTTTGGAGAATAAAATGGTCCCTCATAAGTCTATTCCATCTTCAGTAAGTAATGTTAAAAATTATAATTTTGGATTTTTATGGGGAGTACCATTGCCTAAAAGAATAAAGGTAAAAATGACAAAACTATACTGGCACTTACCCTTGAAAATTGTTATTAATCTACTATGTATGAAGTGCTTTACATATATCATTGTAAAGTATGATTCATTTATTTTTTATTCTTTTGATTGTTTAAATTAATACACTTTATTTTTTAGGGCAGTTTTAGGTTTACAGAAAAATTGTGCAGAAAGTAAAGAGTCCCTTATATCTCTTTTCTTCCATGCACAAAGTTTTTCCTATTATTAACATCTTGCATTAGTGTGGTACATTGGTTACAATTGATGAACCAATCTTGATGAACCAATCTTGATACATTATTATTAACTAGATCCCATAGTTTAGATTAGGGTTCACTCTTTGTGTTGTATAATTCTCTGGGTTTTGACAAATGCATAATATCATTTATCTGCTATTAGGATTCATTTTTTAATTTCAGAAGTGCAGAAACGATATCCAACAATTTTCAAATCCAAGTCTGACCAACTCCAAAACCAAAGTCCCATTCTACTCCATCACACTACATCTCTTTCTTTAGGGAGCCCTCTTGCCAGGTTCATGGGCTAGGAAAAAAAAAAAATTTCAGTCGTTTTTATAATGAATATTTGGGGTTGGAATCATTCTGCACAGGTTCAATGATCTTATGATATGTATAAGTACTATACTAAACACTATGGGGGAACCCAAATATGGATAAGATGTGGACTCCTCTCCTTGGGAAGTAAATGATGCATATTATTCTCCCAAAGCTTTTACTTGTTCATTGTTTATGGTCTTCTGTGGATTCCTTTCTGACCTTAAGTGTCCTGTTTCTTGGGTCTTCTCTCCCTCCTTTGCCCTGTGCTCCGTCTGCAGTCTTTCAGTAAATGTATTTATCCCTGCAGACTTAACTATCACCCAGCACAGATGATAAAGTGTCACAACATAGCCAGCCCACTTCAAATGTGCACCTTTGCAAAATAAAGTGTATTAGGGGAGGAGAAAGGAAAGGTAACAAATCCCTTACGAGTGTCCTTAATAAAAGAGTAATGCTATGTGTTAATCAGTTTAGGGATATATAGTCAACAATATTTTTTAGAAGGTCATCTCAGAGAGAGCAGAGTGGTCAGCCTTTAGTCACAGGCTATAATTTGCCATCAAATTAAACTCCATAAGCTAGATCTAATACATGTTTTAGTCAAAAGAAACGATTTGTCATGTCTTGAATATACTCAGTCTTCTCCCACTTCTTTGCTTTGTTTATAATTTTCTGTTTTTCCTTTTTGATCCCTACTCTCATTTTTCAAGTTCCTACCATTCTTCAAGCCATCGCCAATCACAACTTCCTCCAAGAATCATACATTTTTCTCTCACTCATATTACTGCCATCTCTCCCTCATTTAACCCACATTGCTTTCTCCCCACCTTCTTATTTCAGTGATGGTTTGCCTTTCTCTTTGCACGTTTGCAATTTGCTCTAGATTATAATCATGAGATGGGCATCACCCACGCTCACAAAATAACAGCTAGTTGACCATCTAGTCTTCTAGTTCTGTCTGTTCAAAACTTCGTACAGTAGTAGCAGCTTGTAACCTTCTACACTGAAACCTGTGAGAGCCGGATCTCAATGGGACTGCCTTGTTGTTTGGGTCTCACAAGTTCTCTGCCTTTGACAGGGTGCAGTCTTACCACTTTTCTATTGCCCTTCATTAGTGGAAAATATTTGAGTTTTCCTTCTCTGACAGGTTTCCAGCTTACACAGGTTCTGGCTTTCACAGGTTTTACTGTAGAAGGTATACAAAATACAATGCTGGAAATGAATCTCCTTTCTGTCCCAGTCACTACTGTTATATCTTAGAGAATGAGCCACAACTCCATGGACAGTTGTTCTTACTCACACTGCAAATGATGGCTACGCTGAGGGGTCATCAACTTGATTCTTTCAGCCAATAATAGCAAAGCCATGAAAGCTGTGTGGTGGGAAAGCGAGAAGAATAGAAACCCTAATGACAACTGAAGCTCTTAACATCTTCTGTGACTCAAAACAAAGTTATAACAAGAGGATTAACACACATCTGGGAATTTTTACCCAATTTGTGGGGAAAAAAATAACTAGAATATTAAAAGGAGAAAAATGATATATTAAGATATTCTCTTATATTAAATATCTTCGTTTTAATGAACTTTGACAATATTATTTATACCTCATACGCAATCCAGTACATCGACAGTCCATTTTACCCCCTACAGGCCTTTCTTGACTATAGTAGGTATCTTCTCCGCAGGTATCTCTGTGATCTGGTTCAAGTCTGCCTCTCAAGATGTCTGTTCTATGTCCCACTTTTCCCGCAGCTCTCTTAATTCCTACTTTCTTTTGGTTTTGGAAGATAGTATTCTCTCCCCTGCTTCAAGGTTTTTGCACGCAATGTCCTCTCTCTGCAATTATTTTCCTCTTCAGTTAGAATCTCTGTTTATCATTCAAATCTCAGTATAGATGTCGGTTTTCCATGGAAAGTTTTTCTGAAACCCTACACTCTTTATTACATACCTTTCTAGAACTGCTTTTCTTTCACTGATTGCAATGAACTCAGTTTCTAATTATAATTTGTTGGTAGACTGGAAGCTCAGTGAAATCAGGAACTCTGTCTGTTGTTCTTCATTGAATATCCTGAGCCCAGCACAAGTCCATGATAATAGTAGGCACTTTACACATACTAGTTGAATGAATAAATAAATAAAATAATTAATGTTTGGATGTTAAACATGGCATAAAACTTAAATTTGAGGTCTTAACCGTAAGTATACCTTTCTAATTTTAGAGGGGAAAGACAAAAAATGTTTCAAACTTTATCTAACATTATCTGAAAAGAATAAATACAATTCTTTCTAAAGCAAGCAAGTAAACAAAACTAACTATAAAACTGATATTTTCTCCTTAATTGGGCCTTTCTCCCTTACAACTTTTCATTTATCCATTCTAGCACCTGCTCTTAATCAGTGGGACTTAGAACTTCAGGATTATTTCGCCCTTCTTCATCCTATGAAAATCCTCATATATACCCCCTCTTTTACTGCCCTCTATTTTATGTTGTCTTCACCCTTGTCCGGAGTGGTGGCACAGTGGTTAAGAGCTATGGCGAAGTACAGTTGCTAACCAAAAGGTCAGCATGTTTGAATCCACCAGCCATTCCTTGGAAACCCTATGGGGCAGGCAGATCTACTCTCTCCTACAGGGTCACTATGAGTCAGAATCGGCTCTATGGAAATGGGTTTGGGTTTAGTTTGGTCACTCTTGTCCAGGTCCTCTTCACACAAGCCTGCATTCCTATAAAGGACTCTAAATTGGTCTCTCTTTCCAGGCTAAAATGCTTACTTTAAATACTGTGTTTGATGTATGACTTTGCTCCTCAAAAATTTTATTGGATCCAATAACATAAAATGGGAGGCAGTCAACATGTTTCAAGGCTTTTAATTGGTAGATCTTTTTCCTCCCATAAAACTTTATTTCCCTTACTACCCAATCTCTCCCCACAGATATGACTGTTAATACTTGTAACTTTAATTTCCTTTGAGGAATTTATTAACTAGCAATATTCTTAAAGGAATATTGCATAGAATTACTAGGAAATAAGCATATAATTGAAAATAAACAGAAAAAAAGGGTCAAACTAATTTGTGCTTTCTTTGAATTCTCAGGGTTTTATTAACTGTTTTGGACTTTTTAAATAACCTCAGTATTATAAATCATACCATTTTTCTCTACCAGGATATTTTGAAGTTGAAACCCAATCTAACTCTTTAAAACCACATTGTCCATATTTCACTTTGGGCTTGTTTTGGTCACTGTGGTAGTGGATAGGGTATGCTAATACAGCTTAATTATTATTATAGAGATACTACATAATAAACTACATAAACTTAGGCAATAGTTATAGAATGTAAGATTGATTTATGTTTATGTCTGTCAAAAACTGAATCTAGTTTTAGCAATTGGGAGATAGTATTGAACAAAAACACGTTTGATATTGAAAGTTATTTTACAAGCAATATTTTTACTTTGAGCTTTCATTATTTTCAAATGAAAGTTGTGTCTCTATGAAATCTGTTCTGAGGTCCACACTACAAAAGACATTTCTCTAAAATAATGAATCAATCCTTCAGCAACTAAATGCCACTGGATAGACCTGAAGGTGGACCTATTTAACATAAAATTATTGTAGAGCAAAATTTTAATATGTTCCCAAAGAATTAATACATATTAGTTTCAACAGGCAGTCTAAATTGTACAGAATGAGACAGATAATATGTAATCCATTGCATGATTCTACAAAATTTTACATATGGATCTTAAAAATAATTAAAATTCTCTTTAAAAGAAGTATTGCTCAGATTTACCAGTAAAAGAAAAATTTAAAAAGTTCAGCTTCTCTGGGTAGGTTTTGGTCCCTTAGGAGATAAATTGTCTTAAAGTCTAAAATAAATTTCTAATTAAAAAAAAAAAATAGGTGGAAACTTTTTTGTACTTCGAAGTGCTTATAATGATGTTTTTTTAAAACAAAGTACTGTAACAAATGGAGACTGTTTTATTGCCTTAGGATTATTTTTTATCTACCACTGCACAAATATGCTGCCAAGAAGCAACTACACAAGAGTAGAAGCAAAATTAAATGCCTACAATTGCCATTAGCAATTGTCAAAAAATATTAATCTGTCTAGAGGAAACTAATGGACACGATTAGAGAAACCAAAGTCTTCATCTTATGGAAATCAATAGCCTAGATGTATTTCCATCAGATAATGAATTACAGATTCGTGAGCTGAAGATTAAATATACTTTAGTACATATTCTGCCCATGCCTATCAATTTTGTCTCTATCTCTCAATCTGGTTTATAACAATACTAAATTATAACTATCTCTTTATTTTAAAAAATTATAG
Source organism: Trichechus manatus latirostris (assembly GCF_000243295.1). Lineage (NCBI taxonomy): Eukaryota > Metazoa > Chordata > Mammalia > Sirenia > Trichechidae > Trichechus > Trichechus manatus. Next base: position 741,526 of record NW_004444166.1, on the reverse strand, counting down.
TTATTTAGACACTGCATAAAAGAGATAGGAAAGTAAATCTATGTTTGGTTTGCTTAGGGCTTATAAACCAAATCAGCAACAAAGGAATTATAGTTAATTTATATCAGATAAGGTGATTGGCAAATGAAAACTTTTTTTAAACACCACAACTGTTTTATACATGTGCAGTTATATTAGCTAAAAGCAAAAGATTTATCATTATGATGCACTGTAGATTATCCACATGTACATATAAATAAAAAGAACCAGAGCATATTTTGAGAATTTCATAATAAACAGTGGAACATGGAATCACAAAATAGATTGTTATATCTGATCCCATTTGCAAATATAGATCTAACCTGAACCCAAATAGGAACATGAATATTAAACTTTCATGCAACTGCCCTTTATTAAATGTCTACCAAAGCCTGGCTAATTCAGATTGGAACTTAATTGAAAATCTTTTGTAGTATGCATATTTTATGTCAGAAGAGATATGTACTAAGAACTCACTCTAAAACAGTTCACATTAAGACTAGAATTCTGGGAGAGAGTTGGGGAGGGGAGAGTACACCTTGGACTCCATTCACCCACTGCTGTCAAGTTGATTCTAACTCATAGTGACCCTATTGGACAGAGTAGAACTTCCCCAGAGGGTTTCCAAGGCTGTAAATCTTTAGGGAAGTGGACTGCCACATCTTTCTCCCATGGAGCAGCTGGTGGGTTCGAACCACCAACCTTTTGGTTAGCAATAGAGCACTGTGCCCCCAGGACTCCTTGAGGACTCAATTAAAGGGTATTTGAATACAGAAGAATGAAAAGACTATTGTTGTAGGGAATTACTTACGTGGTTTTATATGTCAAGTGGTTTCAAAGTGGGCTTCCAATGTACTCCTGCCTAAGAACAGTAAACTTCTTCTCCTGCTAGCTCTGGCATTCCCAAGGAAGACGGATTCCTCAAAGATGCAGATTTGAACTAAATTTTCTCATATACATTCAGCATAAGAAGGTTTGTCTTCATATATTGCAAAGTATTGAGTTTAATAATGTAAAATCTCTGCATCTATGGCTGTTGGGTAAGAATTTTTTTAATGCTAAAATCTAAGATTTTAGTGTAACGGAGAGATTGGAGGTAGGTTTATTACCTCAGAATCTGCTATTTCTGCTACTTCATGTTAGAGGAGTAGATTCACGTGATCATGTCACCGTGATCTCTAGACTTATGTGGTGGGAGTCGCTCTCCATCTTATCTGAACGATGTCTTAAAGGACTACCTTAAAGGCTGAAGGATGGGGGCGGGGTAGAAATCTGTGTGCAATTCTTACTTATTAACTGTACTTCCATAATTTTATTTCGCTAGGTATCAGTTTTCTCTTCCGTAAAATGGGAATAACACAATGTGCCCAGTCCACATGGTACTGTTCTAAAATAAAATGTGGGGCTACTTTTGATTGCTTTAACAAGTATAAAGTAATAATCAAATAAGATAAGCATTATTATTATTATACAGGTATAAACATAGACGGATGGCAAATAGTGTTGGTTTAGGCTAAATAAATACTACTTTTGATGTGTTTGAACATTCTACAGATATTCTCAGCCCTTCGTCACACAGTTCTGTTTGCTGACACACTGAAGAACTTGTCTTTATAGACTCATTACAGTGGTGATGACTGCTTCCACAGTGTGAAACAGTCTGCTTAACGTGAGACAGCAGCAACTGCCAGCACCTACCACTCAAAAAACTACATCAGCATAAAAACTCCCTCATGAACACCACGGAGGGAAACGAACGGTGTGTGCAGGGAAACATTTTGTGTCTCGTGAGCACTGGGGATGTTATTTTCAGCGCCATCAGCCTGGTGTGCTGATAGGATGATAGCTGTCAGTCAACTCCAATCATTTAAAATTTTGATTTGAAATACTATAGGGGGAGAACCAGCTCCCACATTTGTCCTCTGGCAAACTTTCTGCAAAATTCACATAATAGAGCAAAGCTGGGAAGAGGGGCTATGACCATCTCAATGACCCATGGTCCTAGGCTGTAAGTACACTTTCATCCTTGAAGAAATTTATCAGAATATTTTAGTTGGAATGGCTAAGCAGAAAATCAGGACTAGATACAATATATCTTATCATATTGTTTCCTGCATTAATATAAAATGGGATCAATGCATATATAATAAATTCACATTGTTAAATAATTTCTTGCCTCTATCCCTGCCCCTTACATGTTTAATTTATTTCTTCTCTCTGTCTATACATGGGCTCCAAGCATAAAAATTCACCCCACACTTACATCCTGTAACTCCTTTAGTTTCCTTGGACCTGACTTATTGACTACCAAACATTTGATGAATGGACTATATACTTTCTGCTTCTATTTTCACAGAAGCTACACACTAGTTCCTTACAATACTGTTACGAGCCCATACAAGGCAATTATGCCAAATAGAAATAGTGTTATACATTAAAACATTTGCTGCAACCTGCCAGTATATTTCCGTAATAATTTCGTAGATCTACAAAGCCTGTGATATGGCTGGTGCCCCTAAGATTTGGGCAATGAACAGCCTGCACTAACATACAGTGATGCTAAAGGCAGGAAGAAAGGGAGATGAATCAAAGATAACACTTTTGGTCTTAAACCTGAGTGATCAGGAGAAAGATATTCCTATTCATAAGGATAGAGTTGGCAGAAATTGTTGTCTGGAGGCTGGAAGATAATGAGTTCAATTTCGGATATGTTAGGTTTGAAGACCACCACTTGTCTGTCAGTGTGTCATACTGTGGTGGCTTGTGTATTGCTGTGATGCTGGAAACTATATCACTGGTATTTCACATACGAACAGGGTCACGCATGGTGGACAGTTTTCAGTGCAGCTTCCAGACTATGACAGGCTAGGAAAAGGACCTGAAGATCTACTTCTTAAAAAAAAAAAATAAGCCAGTGAAAACCTTATGAACAGCAGCAGAACATTGTCTGATAAGTGTGGGAAAATGAGCCCCGCAGTTTGGAAGACACTCAAAAGACAACTGAGGAAGAGCTGCCTCCTCAAAGCGGACTCGACCTTAGTGATGTGGATGGAGAAAAGCTTTCAAGACCTTCATTTGATGATGTGGCATGACTCAAAATGAAAAGAAACAGCTGCAAACATCCATTAATAATCAGAATGTGGAATGTACAAAATATAAACCCAGGAAAATTGAAAGCTGTCAAAAATGAAATGGAATGTTTGAAGATAGATGTCCTAAGCATTAGTGAGCTGAAATAGACTGGCATTGATCATTTTGAATCAGACAATCGTATGGTCTACTATGCTGGGAATGACAAATTGTCAAAAAGAACATTTCAAGATCTCTCCTGAAGTACAAAGCTGTCAGTGATAGGATAATATCTTATGCCATATAATACTCACATTAACAAGGAAGGCCAGTTAATATGAGTGTTATACAAATGTATGCACCAACAACTAATGCCAAAGATGAAGAAATTGAAGACTTTTACCAACTTCTGAAGTCTGAAATTGATCAAAAATGCAATCAAAATGCATTGATAATTACTGGTGATTGGAATGTGAAAGCTGGAAACAAAGAAGAAGGATCAGTAGTTGGAAAATATGGCCTTGGCAATAGAAATGATGCCAGAGATCACATGACGGAATTTTGCAAGACCAACAACCTATTCATTGGAAATACCCTTTTTAACAACAGAAGCAATACAGGTAGACCTTGCCAGATAAAATACACAGGAATCAAACGGACTATATCTGTGGAAAGAGATGATGGAGATGCTCAATATTATCAGTCAAAACAAGGCCAGGGACTGACTGCGGAAGACACTATCAACTACTCATACGCAAGTTCAAGTTGAAGGTGAGGAAACTTAAAACAAGTCCGCAAGAGCCAAAGTATAACCTTCAGTATATCCCACCTGAATTTAGAGACAATCTCAAGAATAGATTTGACACACTGAACACTGATGACCAAAGAAGACCAGATTAGCTGTGGGATGACATTAAGGACATTACACAGGAAGAAATCAAAAGGTCATTGAAAAGACAGGAGAGAAAGAAAAGACCAAAATGAATGTCAGACGAGACTCTGGAACTTGTTCTTGAACATTGTTGTTATATGCCATTGAGTCAGTTCTGGCTCATAGTGACCTATAGGATGGAGTAGAACTGCCCCATAGGGTTTCCAAGGAGGGGCTGGTGGATTCTAACTGACAGCCTTTTGGTTAGCATCCAAGCTCTTAACCACTGTGTCACGAGGGCTCCAATCTTGAATAGAGTACATAAAATGAATGGAATAAATGATATTGTAAAACACCTGAACAGAAGATTTCAAAGGGCATCTTGAGAAGACAAAGTGAAGTACTATAGTGATATGTGCAAAAACCTGGAGTTAGAAAACCAAAAGAGAAGAATATGCTCAGCATTTCTCAAGCTGAAAGAATTGGAAAAAAAAATGCAAGTCTCAAGTTGCAATAGAAAAGAATACTATGGGCAAAATGTTGAATGACACAGGGAAGCACCAAAGAAGATGAAAGGAATACACAGTCACTGTACCAAAAAGAATCAGTTGACATTCAACCATTTCAGAAGGTAGCATATGATCAAGAACTGATGGTACTGAAGGAAGAAGTACAAGCTGCGCTGAAGGCATTGATGAAAAACAAGGCTCCACAAATTGACAGAATACGAATTGAGATGTTTCAACTAATGGATGCAATGCTGGAAGTGCTCACCCATCTATGCCAAGGAATTTGGAAGACCAAATTTCCTGGTCAACCAACTGGAAGAGATCCATATCTGTGCCCATTCCAAAGAAAGATCATCCAACAGAATGTGGAAAATATCAAACAATATTATTAATACCACATGCAAGTAAAATTTTGCTGAAGATAATTCAAAAACAGTTGTAGCGGTACATTGATAGGGAACTTCCAGATATTCAAGCCGGATACGGAAGAGAATGTGGAATGAGGGATATCATTGCTGATGTCAGACGGATCAGGACTGAAAGCAGAGAATACCAGAAAGATGTTTACCTGCGATTGATTGATTATGTAAAGGCATTTGGCGGTGTGGATCATAACAAATTATGGATAACATTGCGAAGAATGGGAATTCCAGAACACAGAATTGTGCTCATGAGGAACCTGTACATAGACTAAGAGACAGTCGTTCGAACAGGACAAGGGGATACTGCACGGTTTAAAATCAGGAAAGGTGTGTCAGAGTTGTATCCTTTCACCATACTTATTCAATCTGTACACTGAGCAAATAATCCGAGAAGCTGGAATATTTGAAGAAAGGGGCATCAAGGTTAGAGGAAGATTCATTAACTACCTGTGATATGCAGATGATACAACCTTGCTTGCTGAAAGTGACAAGGACTTGAAACACTTACTGATGAAGATCAGAGACTATAGCCTTCTGTCTGGATTATACCTCAACAGAAAGAAAATAATCCTCACAACTAGACCAATAAGTGACATCATGATAAATGGAGAAAGATTGAATTTGTCAAGGATTTCATTTTACTTGGATCCACAATCAATGCCCATGGAAGCAGCAGTCAAGAAACGAGAGGACTTATTGCACTGGGCAAATTGGCTGCAAAAGATCTTTTTAAAATGTTAAAAAGCAGAGCTGTCACTTTGAGGACTAAGGTGTGTCTTACCCAAGCCATGGTATTTTCTATCACCGCATGTGCATGTGAAAGCTGGACAATGAATAA
>NW_004444166.1:718572-735422 GCF_000243295.1 Trichechus manatus latirostris | reverse complement strand
ATGCTGAATAAAGCTCCAAAAGGGGAAAAATAGCAGGATTAGAGGTAAAGATTTTAGTCATACCTGCATTAGATAATATTTAAAGCAAAGGGAGTAGAAACAGAAATTAGCTCAAAAGAGAAGTGGTTGACAATGAAAAAACCTTGATAGGCTTGTTTTATAAACTATGGAGGGAATAACAAGATTTTAAGGAGGGAACTCCCACGTACAGTTGTGCTGTTGGGGTGCCAGCCACTTCACAGCCATCATAGATTTTCCAGAAGATGGTAGTAAAGTGTCTTGAGTAAGGAGACACTCTTTCTAAATCAGAGAAAGCATTAACAGACTAGCAGTGATGCAACTCAAGAGTTGTCAGACCATATTATTCATCTTCCGAGCTTTTTCTTGATTCCATGTTCAAATAATCTTAAAGTAAAACTATGATTAAGCCACACTCCATAAGCAACTCTTTAAAAGGACTTCAATAGATTTCAGTAAACTAATAAATAAAAAACAAACTCTTTAAACTGACAGTCGGGACTCTTCTCGGTATTGTCCTTTTAGAATAATACCTTTCAACCAGAACAGACTTCTCACTCCCTACGAAGTACATCATGATTTCTGGACTTTGTTTATGCTTAAGAAGAGTATATTCTTATAATCATTTACAGATGATATAACCAAAGCTTAAATTAAATAACCTTGTCCAAGTTACAAATGTCTAAAATCCACTTTCTTTGTCACAAGAATATGATACTCAAATTAATTGAGGTTCTACAAATTATTCATATTTGTTCAACTTTATATACAATAGCTGGTATATTTGTTTAATCAGTTGTTTTATATAATCAAAAGTGTTTAAACATTTAAAATATATGTGTAATCATTAAAGCTATAAAATTTTGTAGTATATTGATATTATTCCGAGTATTCTGTTGTCAGCTTATTCTAAAATAAAAATGTCTGGTCAAGAAAAAGAAACTAGTATGTTTTATTGCTGTAATTTTTAGAAATGAAGTATCACATTCCATACCCTTTGCCGTAGAGTCGATTCCGACTCATATCGACCCTATAGAGCACAGTGGAACTGCCCCATAGGGTTTCCAATGCTGTAAATGGTTATGGATGCAGACTGCCACATCTTGGCTTGGCTAGTGGATTTGGACTGCCAACCTTTCAGTTAGCAGCTGAGAACTTAACCACTGTGCGACCAGGGCTACTGAAGTAAGATAAAGCTATGAAATATAAAATTATGACTGTTTATTAAAAATATTTCCTCTCTGTCAGTATCAATATGCAGAGTCAATTCTCATTCATTAAAAATTACTGAGAAGACAATAACTTTTTTACAGAATGGGCAAAGGACAGTTGACCATGACATTTGTACTGACAATGGCCCTTCTCTAAGTGCTTTGGTTGTCCTGTTTCTCCCACCCCCAGTGAACGTTGTTGACTTTTCTCCCCTTCTTATAAAAACTAACATCATCTCTTTAATACGTAGCCACTTTCCCCCTGAGCTGACAGATCTCTTCAAGATATTCCTCTTGGCATAACCTCACCTACCAAAATTCATCTTCAAAGAGCTCACTGAATTATCAGAAGGTCCCCAGAGGCCATGGTATGTGGGCGACGGCAGAAGACCAGCACCAGACACAACCACTTGGTTAATCAACACTTCACTGCCTCTTTGCATTTTCTCCTCCTTAATGCTTGAAAGCTTTTCAACCACATTTAGCTATTTTTTTTAGATTGTTTCTAACCCAGAAATAAATCTCTTTTACTTTGATTGTCCTGCAGTGGTCTATATTTGTATTATAACCTGGGAGATTTGGTTTATCAGGTTTCCACATGTGCTTTGTATCTAATAAGAATCTTTCTTTTTACCTTACAGAAATTTTCTCAACAAGCTTTCTTTCATATGTAAAATGTGTTTTTGGAATCATTAAGAAAAATGAAATAAATTCACCCCACACCTTTTCTATAACTGGTCTAAAATGTGATAAATGTTTTTTAAATCACTTATGACTATCTCATCATATAAGGAGGAGTTTTGGGTCATAAACACCAAGATCACCTGTTTGATTGCTTAGTTTCACACAAGCAGAAATTACTTTCCACTGTCAAATATTATCTCTGCTCACAGCTGACACAGATTAAGGCTGTTGTTCACCAGGCACAGGGCATCTGGCTGGGTTTGTCGATAACTAGTGGCAGTAGAGAAAAAAGACAAGACATTGCACATGTCCTAGATGAGTCATACATACAGCACAGAGCTTTTACAAGACGTCAGATTTTCTAGCTACAGATGAATTATGAGGAGGCCCAATGGCATATGAGAAAGAGTAACAGTTTTGACAAACACAATCACCCTGCCAGAGCCTGCATTCCTGCTTTTTCTTTTAGTTACTGTGGAAGCTTGGGAAACTGGCAGTTCCTTGATCCATGTTTCCTCATCTCTAAAATGGGGAGGCTACCATTTGTCACATGATGGCTTGGAAATATCACGAAAACCAACTGACTAGCATATATAATTATGTACTTAATAAAAGATAGTATTGGTAGTAGAAGTAGTACAGACCAATATTACTATTTTTCCTTAGAACATAAATTTCCCACTGGATTTCTCCAAATTCTATCCTTCTTAAAATCTTCTCACATTAGCAGTTTTAAGAACTACACCCTGATTTTATATATATAAACATACACACTCATAAAACATTCAAATGGACACCATCAATGGTACAGATATTAAAATATTTTACACTATCTGTAATGAATCATTAATCATATTGATGTTGCATAACAAATTTTATTTAATCTTTCTGCTTGAAGCGTAACTTTCTTCTCAAGGACAAGATTCTTAGATCCCTTTTCCTTCCTGCTGTGCTGTAAAAAGCACAGATGCTATATTCATACAGTTCTTGTCTTGAAGTCTGGCTTCCTCATTTATGGGTTGTCTGATGTTAGCAAGTTACTGAAAGTGTATGAAGCTCAGCTTTATACCGGGAGAGCTGTGTGAGGATCAAAGGAGAGAAAGCATTTAAGGTGCTAGACTTACTCAATGCACTTAGTTCATGGTGGTTATTATTATAGTTGGTTTGTTTAATCTCTGTGTTTACTATACATGTTGGTAATCACCTTGACGTTAGAAAAACTATGTTCACTGACATTGAATCATAAGAAAAACAAAATGTACTCTTTGAAGGTGTAGGCTATTGTGGGGTTGGCAGAATTCTATAGATAACTTCTCAAGATTCAAGTCTCCTGGTTATTCGGTCAAACACCAATCCAGGTAGTGGAAGAATTTTGCAGTTGTAGTTAAATTACCCCCCACCCCACCCCACGCATCTGTCAGTTTGTCATACTGTGGGGGCTTGCATGTTGCTGTGATGCTGGAAGCTATGCCACCGGTATCCAAACACCAGTAGGGTCACCCATGGCGGACAGGTTTCAGCTTAGTCTCCAGACTACGGACAGACTAGTAAGAAGGACCTGGTGGCTGCAGCAGTACATTAATAGGGAACTGCCAGAAATTCCAGTCAAATACAGATGAGGACGTGGAATGATGTCAGATGGCTCCTGGCTGAAAGCAGAGAATACCAGAAGGATGTTTACTGTCTTTTACAGACTATGTAAAGGCATTAGACTGTGTGAATCATAACAAACTATGGATAACATTGTAAAGAATGGGAATTTCAGAACACTTAATTGTGCTCATGAGGGATCTGTACATAGATCAAGAAGCAGTCATTCAAACAGAACAAGAGATAATGCATGGTTCAAAGTTAGGAAAGGCGTGCCTCAGGGTTGTATTCTTTCACCATACTTATTCAATCTGTATGCTGAGGAAATAATCTGAGAAGCTGGACTATATGAAGAAGAATGGGGCATCAGGATTGGAGGAAGACTAATTAACAACCAGCATTATGCAGGTGACACAAACTTGCTTGCTGAAAGTGAACGGACTTGAAGCACTTCCTGATAAAGATCGAAGACCACAGCCTTCAGTATGGATTACACCTCAACAGAAAGAAAACAAAAATCCTCACAACTAGACCAATAAGCAACATCATGATATACGGAGAAAAGAGTGAAGTTGTTAAGGATTTCATTGGCTCCACAGTCAACACCCATGGAAACAGCAGTCAAGAAATCAAATGACGCATTGCATCAGGCAAAACTGCTGCAAAAGACCTCTTTAATGTGTTAAAATGCAAAGACGTCACCTTGAAGGTGCATCTGACCCAAGCCATGGTATTTTTAGTCGCCTCACATGCATGTGAAAGCTGGACAGTGAATAAAGAAAAAGAATTGACACCTTTGAATTATGGTGTTGGTGAAGAATATTGCATTTACCATGGACTGCCAGAAGAACTAACAAGTCTGTCTTAGAAGAAGTACCGCCAGAATGCTCCTTTGAAGCAGGGATGGCGAGACTACATCTCACATACTTTGCACATGTTATCAGGAGGGATCAGTTTCTGGAGAAGGATATCATGCTTGGTAAAGTAGAGGGTCAGCAAAAAAGAGGAAGACCCTCAACGAGATGGACTGACACAGTGGCTGCAATGATGAGCTCAGACATACCAGTGATTTTGAGGATGGCACTGGCCTGGGCAGTGTTTCATTCTGTTGTACACAGGGTCGCTATGAGTGGGAAATGACTTGAGGACACCTAACATCAACAATTAAAGTACCAATTCAGTTGACCTTAAAATACAGTGATTAGTCACATGAACTTGATTAAATCACATAAGCCCTTTAAAAGGCAGAAAAGGAAGGCAGAATGAGAAGCCAGGGTGATTGAAAATATGAGACGGACTCAGTGCACCATTCCTGGCTTTGAAGATGGAGGGGGTCAGAATCCAAAGAACATGGATAGCTTTTAGAAGCTGAGAACAACCCCTAGACAACACCAGCAAGGAAATGGGGACTCAGTTCTACAACTGCAAGGAACCAGATTCTTCCAAGAACCTAAATGAGTAGATTCTTTTCCAAATCGCCAGATAAGAGCCCAGGCCAGTTGAAACCTTGACTTTGGCCATGGGAGACCCTAAGCAGAGAGCCCAAAACTTCTGGACTTCTTACCTATAGAACTGTGGGCTAATAGTGGGTGTTTTTTTAAAAAAAAAAAAAAACTCTGAGGTTGTGGTAATTTGTTATTATGCAGCAATAGAAAACTAATACAGCCATGGCCTTTTCACTTCTTGTGCTTTCTATGGTGCACAGTTCCGGGGTTATTGTAAATACTCAGCAAATATCTGTCCGTGGAATGTTAGATTACTTCTGCGATTTCTGTACTTACCTTTCAAGAAAAGCCTTCTTTTCATTATTTGTCATGGACCTTACTGATGAAAATGAAGATATGTAAAAACTCAGAGAAATGTATTTCTACATCATTATCTAGAGACACTACTGCTGGTTTCCTTTGGATATTCAGCTTTTTAAATAAGCCAGTTCAAAGGCACCTTGATATAAGAGTGGCTCACACTCTCTAGTATATCTAAATTATATGCAAATAAAGTTTCAATTCTTAAGTATTTCTATGGTGTAAAGTTATTGATCTGATACTATCATTTTGATATCAAACGAATCCCTCATTCTTCTAATTTCCGTTTCAAGTTTATTTTCATTTTATAGTTTAAGCATCTGTATCATATTCAAATTGCTTACAGCAGTGCTTCTAAAAGCTCTTTAAAAGGCAACTTAACATAGTGATTAAGGTAGAAAATTATTCACCTATTTGAAACTCAACTCCACCACTTGGTAGCAACACGATCTTAGACAAGTGATTGATCCTCTCTGCTTCCTATTTACTTCATCAATAAAAAAGAGTTAGTCATAATGCCTGCTTCAAAAGTTGTTGAGGGGATTCAGTGAGTTAATGTACATAACACACTTAGAGCTGAGCCTGACACCATAAGAATTACACAAATAAACGTTATTATTTAACAAGTAGTCCCTGGGTGGTGCAAATGGTTAACACGCTCAGCTGCTACCAAAAGGATGGAGGTTAGAGTCCACCAGAGGCACCTCAGAAGAAAGGCCTGGAGATTTTCTTCCAAAAAATTAGCCACTGAAAACCCTATGACACACATGGTATCTCTATGAGTCAGACTCGGTGCAACCATAACTGATTTTATATTCAAAAGCTAAATATTGCCTTTATGTATGATCCAAGCAGCTAAATGTGTCCTTTTGGTTGTAAGCTGTGAAGTTTCATTTTTACCCTCTCTGACGGTCACAAAATTGCTTTGAATTATCTCTTTTTTTAATATTCTGGTGTCTGTAAGCACCTACATTTCCAAAGACAACTATTTTTTCTTAATTCAACACCTTTACTTCTATTGGGTCCCCAGTGGCACAGTGGTCAAGAGCTTAGGCTGCTAACCAAAAGGTGGGCAGTTCAAACCCACCAGCTGCTCCTTGGAAACCCTATACAGCAGTTCTATTCTGTCCAAAAGGTCGCTGTGAGTCAGAATCAACCCGATGGCAATGGATTTTTTTTTTTTTTTTTTTTTTGGCTCTTTCTATTAGAAGAATGTTAGCTTTTCTGGAAATTAAAAAAAAATAAAAGAGTGAATTCAAGGTCCATATCTGCGACATATCAATGAGAGGCTAGAGTGTAGTTACTGTTCTCTGTGGACCGACAGCACTTCCATTATTCACTCTTGAGTCTCTTCTAAATGACTCCCGGAATGTACAGCTGAGGCTCCTATGCATGCTAACCCAGTGAACTGGAATATATATGATGAGTTCTGAATTCACTGTTCTAGCACCAGAAACATAATGCACCAGTGCCACCTAGTTGTCCAAATACAATGTGCTACTTATTTATTCCTAAAGTGAATTGTACTGCTATGACACGTAAGAATGTAATGTTTTAATTTCTATTACCAGTGACATAACCCCTGTGTTTATTTTAACAAATACCATTTTCTGCAAGTGATATGAGTGATAAATTCAAGGTTTAGTTTAAGGTAAACATTCCTCATGTGTGTTTTATTTATACAAGAGAGTTAACAAATTTCACATACTAATTTTTAACAAAATTTCCTTAATTTTGCCTGCATCTGAATTATTTAACACATCTGCCACATCAGCATATTACTTGTATATTACTGTATTTCCCATAGAGTTTCACACTTTACAAAGTAAAGTATATGCTTCCTATTAAAATTAAGACAGTATATGGGATACTCCAGAATGGAGTAACATATTTTATTACATGCTGCTTAAGAATTAAATGTGTATTTCTTTAATAAAGTACATAGGTAGTTAACATCTATGTATTTTACTCAGCCTGAGGAATATTTGAAGGTGGGTCTGTGACCTGTAAGTGAAATAACTGCCATCTGTCCTTGAAGTATTTTCATCTCATCCTCAGGCCTTCTTGCAAGAAGAGAAAGAGGTGGTAAAAGCTGTGAAGCCTGGGAAGACAGCATTGTGCCCAAAAGCTATGCCTATGGAGAATACAAAGAAGGCAGAAACTCCCAGAGAACACAGAGAACCATGCATAGGATAATTCCTCCCAGAATGCTGAATTAGGGTCTAATTAAGGAACTTTCCCCGCTATCAGTTCAAAAGAATCTCTCCATGATCATCCTAAAGATTTCCTCATTGCCTTGGACCAGAGACAGCCGTGTGTATCCCGTTCTTTCCTTTTCTGAAGGGGAATGTTTTGTTGTCATATTATCCTTTCCTCATCATTGTATATTACATGTTGAGGAGGGACAGATACCAATTCTTTTTTAGTTCATACGTCTCTGAACCATGAGGACCAATTATAAGAGTGGCAAATTTGAAAACACAAGAGAGACCAGGTTGGTAACAGAGGAGAGTTAAGCATTACATATATTTAGAGAATTGTGGCATCTGTTATTATAGGGAGTGAGAGGTGGCTGTAACTATTCAGAGCTTCTAAAGTTTTTTTGTTACCTGGATGTGGTGTTGCCAGAGCCTTTTCATTTTTTTAAGAGAAAACAGGCATCTGAATGTTTTAAGTAATGTTGGAACATAATTTAGAGAAGAAATTTTTTGGCTAACGGGAACATGTGTATGGTCTAGTTTGGCCTGTGTACCACCCATTTGCTACCTTTGGCATCATATTCTCAAGGCTAATCAACAGACAATGCCAACATAAGGTGATAGTAAGTAATTGATTGTTCTAGAGCAAAAGACCTAGAAGAATGCCATTGAATTTTTTTAAGGGATAGCAGTTTTACCAGTGAGTCCTCACACAAATATTTCAAAAATTCAGACATTCCTTAAAGAAAAGTGTTCTTCATGTGTGGGGGCTGCGTGTACTACAATGTTAAGTTTGAAGACATGCTACTTTTTTTTTCTTTTTTGAGTCATTTTTAAAGGAAAAAAATAACGGTAATAATAGACATTGACCAAACAAGCAGAAATTTAAGATGGCAAAATAAAAACACTGGGCAAGATCAACATTATAATGTATGTTTCTATCAAGAACAGCACTAATGGAATCCACTCAGATTGACTGTTCCTAAGATCCCTGTTGTACATTCTGTCACTCTGCTTTAAACACATACAGATTGTCCACAAAATGACAATCTATTGATAAGAAAATAGAGCAAGTCAGCAGCAGTAAGTCAGTTCTCTACTCGTTATTCTCCACATTTTTATTTTTTGCTTTACCTTCAGAATCAAAGCCAAATGCTAAAATCATTTAAATGCATCTTTATCAGTAATAGTGTAAAAATATCAGCAAATGAAATCAGCTACAACAATGTTTTATTTACTCTTTTACTCAATTTATGGTTTTTCTAAATTAGATGTTTTGGTCAGAATGTTTCTAGACAATAGGAAAAATTAATAAGTTCCTATTTCCCTATCCGTACATGTTTTATCTGAAGGTTTTTAGAAATTTTAACTTGCGTGATTTGTGAAGGTGCAGTTTGAACAGTTGGAGAGACAGTCTGTAAATCAGAGAAGAATAATCACTGAAACTAAAGAAAATTATTCTGAATCCCTGAGTCTATGACTAGTTTGTAACCCTTAAATATGAAAAAAAACAAAACAACTTTAAATCCCTTTTAGTGTAACTGATTCCCCAAATCTTTCACTTTATGTGCCCCATCTTGCCCTCAAGAAGACAACTGTCGTATTTGTACATCATTACAGGAAACCCATACCAGCTACATGGTTCTCTGTCTTAAATAGGAAAACAAAATGAAGGATTGCCAGGCCTGTGAGCAACCAGCAGCAGGAAAGAGAAGACCAAGATAAATAAATAAATATGAAAATGAAGACTCTGGAACAGTACTTCATAGACTAGATCGGTCTTACAAAAATCCTTACTGCTCCTTCTTGATCTTATTTATGAAGTCATTTTTTCTCTGCTTTACCTATAAATACTGAAGTTCCTCATGATTGCTCCTAGACCCTCTCTTTTAGACAACCAAACCAAAAACCAAACCCATTGCCATCAAGTGGATTCCAACTCATAGCAACCCTATAGAACAGAGTAGAACTGCCCTATAGGGTTTCCAAGCAGCAGCTGGTGGATTTGAACTGCTGACCTTTTGGTTAGCAGCCGAACTCTTAGCCACTACACCACCAGGGCTCTCTTTTATATATAAGCTTACATCTCCACTTGATATCTAACTTTGTTTCAATTTTCACATGTCTCTCACTACCTCCCATCCCCTGTCAACCTGCTTTTTTTTAACCCAGTTTTTCCCATATCCATAAATTCTGTGGCTCAGTTACTCAAGCCAAAACATACACCAGCTATATTCCTTTCTATTCCTTATTTCACACAGCTGACCTATCTTGCTGCTTCCTCAGCCTGGGAGATTTTTCCTCCACATCTTGCTATGGTTAACTTCTTCTGATCTCTGATGTCTCAATTGGTATATCATCTCTTTAGTAAGACTGTCTATGATGATGCAATCTAAGGCAGCCCCTCCACCAATCACTGCTTTCCTTTAACCATGTTTTCTTTCCTTTATAGCAGAGATCACTCTCTGAATCTAGTGTTTTACATAGTTTGTTTACTTTCAATACAGGAAGTTTAAAAAAAAAAACTGGTACATGAATATCATAGTCAAAATATGGAGCAAACGAAAATGTGGCATGAGTTGAAGTATTTGATGACATAGAAAACAAAGTCTGCTTAGCTTTACTCTAACAATATTCTACTTTGTGTGGTCCTGGAGCCTTATACTAGGCCAGAAAGTAAGGAAATGCATCCTAACACAGTACTTGTCTTGATATTGAATAATATTCACATACACTTAACAATGCAAAACAGTCATAATTTAGAGGCTATCTACGCATGTCTGTGAAGACAGAACATATATTTAAACCGTTTATAGCACTGCAAGACAAAATGTGCATTGAATAACCTTGAAAATGTATAAATAACAGAAAATGAGACACTAAGAGGAGAAAGAATGGTGGGAAGGACAAAGGCAGTAATAGGAGTATCATGTTAAAAGTTTATGGTAAAAAGATGTAAAGCTTTAACAATATTATGTAAAATTATAATAGTAACTAGTAGAAGTAATAATATAAATACCAAACACTGGAAGATGGTAATGAAGATGAAACGAACCCTCATTTTTTATATCTGAGAATCAATAGATAATTGACTGAAATTGTAAAGTAAAGAAATAGAGATTTAAAAATAACCTCAGTACTCCTAAAACCCATTGCCATCAAGTTGATTCCAACTCATAGCGACCCTATAAGACAGAGTAGAACTGCCCCATATGGTTTCCAGGGAGTGCCTGGTGGATTTGAACTGCCAACGTTTTGGTTAGCAGCAAAGTTCTTAACCACGGCACCACCAGGGCTCCAATACTGATAAAGGTAGATGTAAAAAAAGTAAAAGTAGAAGAAAGTTACCCGGATTTGCCTCTGGGAAGTGGTACAGGGGATTGAGGAGGAGGAGCTTTCCTTTAGTTTTTCTTTGCTATTTGTTCATATGTCACAGTACTACTTTCATTTGGAAAAAAAAATCTAAATAAAAATTCATTTAAAAAAATGTAGATGCTTCCTTACTTTTTTATATCCTTCAGTAAATTTTCATAAAATATCCTTTTCCTATATTTTGTGCACAATGTTCCCTTTATTTTATGTGTGAAATCTTTTGCAGTTAAACCTTGTACTGTCTCACTTTAGCCATCCTTGTAGGGGGAAAGATCTATCCAGACATATTGTTTACCCATAAATGGTTTAGATGGATTCTGTTCAGGCTTGCCTTCCCTTACAGGCTTTCTGTGATTATTAAAATTCTCCCTTCAGACATTAACCTGGAGGGTGGGAAGTTGATATGCATGCCAAATACCCATTGTCCGTCAATCATTTATCTGGTTTGGCTCTGCTGAACTAAAGAGAAGTCTGTTGTACCTGCGCCTTGGTCAGATGGTCAAGCTAAGTGGAATTTATTGCTGAATAAGTTGAAGTCTGCAATTCTTCCCTTGCCAGAAAGAATGTATGAAAATCTATATTCCTTGGTTCATCCAGTGTTTGCTCCTTCCTGTTGCTAACTTCACATCTCAGAGTGAAACACGCCCTCACCACTTCCCGTGCCTGTTTTTTCGCCTTAAGAAATGCAAATGAGGTGGCACTGATGGAATAGCCTTATCCAGAAAACAGTTTTTACACACTAGAAGGATGTTTTCCTTTCTCTGGTCAATGAAATTCTCTAAGGAAGAATTTGCAGGCAAAGCATATGGACAATATTTTACAGTCTTCCTCCTTGTTCCTGCTTCTGTGCTCAGGGTGTCACAGGCTTTGGGAGTGGAAACATGTCCCAGGCACTGGCAGAGCAATAGCCCTGGTGGGCCACGAAAACTCAGAGTGGAAGAGAACATACTTACTTCCATATGAGCCAACGTGTCCACTATACTAGTGTTTACTGTGTAAATTTCACCCTCATTATCAATCCACGTTATTTGAAAAAGTTACCTCCACTGATTAAAAAAAAATCAGTTATTTGAGGCAACCCTGGGATGAGTGAAGCCTAAGCTTATGATTATATTGTAACCAGAATGGGAACAGTGTGATGCTTGCCCTCAATATACCTTCCAAGTCCACACTTCTGGGCACTCACTTTCAGCCCAATGCTCTCCCCTCTACTGTTTGGACACATGCTTTATGCTTCGTGTCTTTTAACCTCAAAATGTATAAATCTAAAACAAAATCATGCAGGCAGCTCATACTAAGGACAATTTAAACAAAAATTTCGTGTATAGGATTTGTAAATAAGAAGTATTCATGTTTCCCAAGATGAAAAAATAGAATATGAAGTGGTTTAAGGATAATTTGTTTGTTTTCTTGTTTGTTGGTGTGTCAGTTGTCTCAATGACACAGTTGTATTAGCCAATACAAACTCTATGGACTACAACAGAATACAGTAATGGAAGAAAGGTCCCCGAGGTTGGAAGTCACTCAAAATAAAATACACAGTGTCACCGTAATGAACTTGAGTACACCAACGATCATGAAGATGGTGCAGGACCAGAAAACACTTTTTCTGTTGTACGTTGGGTTGCCAAGAGTTGGAGCTAACTTGACAGCAAATAACAACAGCATTCCCCAGAAGGTTCGCAGTTCGAACGCACCAGCCACTCCTTGGAAACCCTATGGGGCAGTTGTGCTCTGTCCTATTGGGTTGCTATGAGTTGGAATTGACTCAACAGCAATGGGTTTGTTTTTTGTTTTATTTTGGTTTTATTGTTCTATAAAATAGCTTGGAAAGGATTTTTTTAAAAAAGCTAACATGTTAGTATGGCTTATCTCATCAATGCAGATGAATTTTTGAAAATATCTAATTATATTCTATATTCAGGTATAAAAAACTGATTGCTGTAGGGTCAATTCCAACTCATAGTGACCCTATAGTCAGAGTAGCACTACACCATAGGGTTTCCAAAGAGGGGCTGGTGGATTCAAACTGCTGATTTTTTAATTAGCAACCATAGCTCTTAACTACTGTGCCACCAAGGCTCCTTATTTAGACATAGGCACTTAAATTCCTGGGTTTTTATTATCTGGTAAAAATAAACTATTGTTTTTCCACATCCATTAACACGAATGGTGTAAACAATGATCTCGACATTTGTGTATATCAGATTTACTATCTCTTTTCCCCACTCCCTTCACCCCACACACCCCAAATCTACTAAATCAGAATCTTTAGGGGTGGTGTCCAGATTACATTAAAATATGGTAATTTGAATCTACACTATAAGTTGAGAAACCTCTGGTTAAAATGTCAAAGATTTTTTGTAGGAATTGTTTTCTGTCACCAGTTCATTCATTTTGTTTCATCGTTGAAGTTTGAGCCTCCTCAATCTGAGGCTTCATACCTTTCACCAGTCCTAGAAAATTATTAGCCATTATCTATTTAAATATCGTCTCTTCCACATTCCCTCTATTTATCATTCCGGATGGTAGTTAAACATAATTGTTTGTCTCTTTCTATCCTCCATATTACTTTTCTTTCTTTCTTTACTTTCTTGTGGTAAAATATACACAGGCAGTCCCCAGGTTATGAATGTCTGACTTATGTACAACCTGTAGTTATGAATCAGCTCCTGTAAAGCCTACTATATGAAAAATTTGAGGTATATACAAAGTTACGTAATAACAAACAGGTGGTACTTTGCAACACTCATCTAACTGATGTTACATACAAACAATATCTAACTGTTTCGACTTATCGTACAAATTTGACTTAAAGACAGACTTAGAAACAAAACTTGTTTGCAATCCGGGGACTTCCTGTATGACATAAAATTTGCCATTTTAACCATTTTCAAATGTACAATCCAGTGGCATTAACCACACTCACAATGTTGTTCAAACATCACCACTGTTTATTTCCAAAACCTTTTCATCACCCAAATAGAAACTCTGTATAAACTGAACAATAACTCACCAGTCCATGGTAACCATTAATCTACATTCTGTTTGTATGTATTTGCTTATTCTAGATATTTCATAAATGGATCATACAATATTTATCCTTTGGTGTCTGCTTATTTCACTTAGCATGAGATTTTCAAAGCCCATCCATGTTGTAGCATGTATTAGAAACTAATTCCTTTTCTAGGTTGTTGTTGTTAAGTACTGTTCAGTCAGTTCTGACTCATAGCAACCCTATGTACAACGGAATGAGACACTGCCCGGTCCTGCGCCCTCCTCTCAATCATTGCTATGTTTCAGCCCATTGTTTCAGCCACTGTCTAAATCCATCTCATTGAGGGTCTTCCTCTTTTTCATTGACTCTCTAACTTAACAAGCATGATGTCTTTCTCCAGGGACTGGTCCCTCCTGACAGCATGGCCAAAGTACGTGAGGTCTTCGCCATGATGATTCCTTCCCTGTTAGCATCCCTGGATGTGTTTTGGTTCCTTGGCATCCCTCAGCTTGCAGACAATCCTCACATGGCATTTATCTTCCCCTGTGTCTGTGCTCTTTGGGTCTATTTTGGTCTTTTTATAATTCAGAAGTGATTAGATTTAGGACCCACCCTACACTAACATGACCTCATTAACATAACAAAAGAACACTCTATTTCCAAACTGGATCACATCACAGATACTAGGGTCAGGAATTCAACATATATTTTGGGGGTGCACAATTTGATCCATAACATATGCTAATTCTTTCTATGTTTAACTTTTTGAAGAACTGGCAAACTGTTTTCTACACTGGCTGTACCATTTACATTCCCATCAGAAATGGATGAGGATTTCAATATCTCCACATTCTTGCCAATACCTGTTATTTTCTGATAATAGCCATCCTAGTGGGAATGACATGGTGTCTCAAGGTAGTTTTGATTTGCATTTTAACAATGACTAATGATTTGAACATCTTTTCAAGTGTTTATTAGTCGGTTGTACATCTTCTTAGAAGGAATGTCTATTCAAGTCCTTGAACCATTTTTTGATTAGGTTGTTTTATTGCTAAGTTTTAGTAATTTTTTAAAAATATATTCTGAACGTTAAACTCACATCAGATATATGATTTCCAAATATTTCCTCCCATTTTGTTGGTTGTGTTTCCACTTTTTTTTTTTGAAGTCCAATTTATTTTTTCTTTGTTCATTCTTCTGGTGTCATATATAGGAATTCATTGTCAAATATAAGGTCCTTAGGTTGTGGGTCCATTTAAGTTAATTTTCACGAATGAAATGACGTAGGGGTACAACTTCATTCTTCTGCATGTGGAAATCCAGTTGTCCCAGCACCATTTGCTGAAGAGACTATTCTTTATATCTTCCGTATTTCCTAACATCATTTGCAAATTTTCCTATCTCACCATCTCTCTTCTGTATATATATGCCATACAAATTTTTTTAGATCTGTCTTCTACCAGTTTTCTAATTTTTTTTCAGTTGTGTTTAATCTTCTGTTAATATGTCCATTAAGGTTTTAATTCTAATTACTGTATTTTTCATATTTAGAATTTTCATGTGATTCCATTTTCAATTCAGCTTGGCATTTTTAGAATGTCTTTAATGCCTCTGTTCTTTTACTATTATATTGTAAGTAATAGTAATGATTTTCAACTTTATATAGTATATATTATTATAAAGGAATATATATGTAAAATAAATGCATGTTTTAAAGAGTAATAAGTAAAATAAAAATCCATGGGCACTCCCAGGAAGTCTAAGAAATAGAAGATTACCAATACTGTTGACATCTCCATGAAGATTACCAATACTGTTGACATCTCCATGTGCCCTCTCTAGCCTTATTCTCCTTTCTCTCCTATGGAGGTAACTCTACTAGGAAATGTATGCTCATCATTCCCTTACTTTTCTTTATTGTTTTAATATATATAGATTTATCTCTAACTAATGTAATATTTTAGTTTGCATTTTTGCATTTTGTATAAAAGAAATAATAGTGTGTTTATTCATATCTGACTTGCTTTCTTTACTCAACATTTTGTTTTTATAGATACATCCCTGTTGATACATGTAGCAGTAGTTCACTCATTGCCTTTGGTATGCAGTATACCACTATACACCATATTTTAATGCAAATAATGTGTGCCTTCTGCTTTTGTTTGCCAGCTGTGCCCTCTTCCCTCCAGGCACCCTCACAAGCACTGCCACATCAATCCTTTTCCACAAGTTGCTGTAAAAAAATTAGCATAGCATGCTTATGAAAATACTTTGCAGGGCGAGGGCATGGCCAGCAAAAGACACAGAATTCATGTGTTATTTGTGTAAAATATGATAAATATACAAAAATATATTTGTCTTTTCTCCTGTCAATTAACACTTGTTTACATGTATACATGAATTTTCATAGAAGTCCTATTACAAATTGGACTTCTATGAACTTTCATGTATACGTCTTCTACATGTACATCCAGTCCTGGAAGAGCTAGATTCCCAGGATATATGCATCTTCAACTTTACCAGATAATGCCAATAAATTTGTGCTGTTTTGCAACCCTGCCAAAAATTGTATTGTTTCACTTTTTATTTTTAGTCAGTTTTGCTAGTGTATAATATATCATTGTGATTTTAATTTGATTACCTTGATTATTAGTAGGATTCAATATCTTTTCATATTGGCCATTTGGACCTCAGTTGTGCAGTGGCTAAGAGCTACAGTGTGCTACAGCTGCTAACCAAAAGAAGGTCAGCAGTTCAAATCCACCTGCCACTCGTTGAAACCCTATGGGGCAGTTCTACTCTCTCCTATAGGGTCACTATGAGTCCGAATCAACCCGTTGGCAACAGGTTTGGCTTTGGGTTTTTATTGGCCATTTGATTTCCAGTGACGTTTCTTTTTATACGTCTTTCTATTGTGGTGCTTGTCTTTTTCTCACTGATTTTAATGTGTTCTTTATATATATATATATATATA
>NW_004444166.1:714972-717604 GCF_000243295.1 Trichechus manatus latirostris | reverse complement strand
TCAAATGAAGAGATAAAGAACTCAGCCAAGCACCAAATGGAGTGAGAAAACTGACAGAGGAAGGAGAGCGAGGAGAGATTAATGCAGAGGTCCCCAGTCAGCTAACACAGCGCAGATCTGCCGTCTTGGACTCGTATCGGAGACCAGCAAATAGGGGGTATGAGAAAGCAGTTTCACGGAGCTTCCAGCAGGAGACAAAACAACCAGTAATTTGCAATATACACTTTCCCACCCCCGACCCTTCTTCACCCCACTCGGCCTCCTCTGCTTCCCGCAGCCGCAGTCTCTTGTCTGGGAAGCACCGGCTGCTTGGATTCCACCCACCCGCACTGGCTGGCCTTCTGAGTGCCATTTGTTGGCTGCTAGTGTTGCTGTTTTCTGCTGCTTTTGATTTCTTCCTTACCTCTCACCACCTCCCCTCCTTTCACTCAAATACTTGGCTCCGTGTGCCATCTTTGCTTCTTCCAGAGGGACTGCAGAGCTCTGTTTAAGTGTGGAAATGCTTCCCGGTCTGGGCTGACACGCTGGTGGAATCCTGGGGCTTTTGTTTATTTCTTTTGCATTCTTTGTTTGTTTTCTTTTCCTTTTCTCGAGCTGGGAGCCCGTTCCGGCCGGGCAGTGCTGTGCGGCTTGGCACTTCGCCCCTCGGCTTGCGCAGATGCACAGAGGGATCTCTGGGGGCATTTCTTTTTTCATGGTTTTTTTTTTTTCCCCTATTTTTTGGGGGGCTTTTCTTGTTCTTTTTTTTTTAATTTGTTTTGTTTTCCTTTCCCTCTTTTCGCCTTTTTCTCTTTCTTCATTACTCAGTTTCTCGTCTCTCTATACGTTCTTTCTCTTCCTGTTCCCTGAATACCTGGTGCTGAATACCTCTATGCCTTCTAGCCAGGCTGTACTGGAACATCTAAGAACAACTTCCGCAGACCTTGTAGCCGCACTGGGGGATCCCTGGGAGCTTTGCTGTTCTTTCTACATTCTGATTTTTATTTATTCATTCTTTTTTTTTCTTCTTCTCCCCCTTTTTGTTTTTCTCCCTTTCATTGTCTCTCATCTCTCCACTCCAACAGCAAGCTCCCCTAGCACTCTTTTTTATTAGTTTGTATGTTTTTGGCTCCTGTTCCTCTTTCCTCTCTCCCATATCCATCTTAGCTTCACACATAGCAATCTACCCCCTCTATCCTGCCTACCTGCACCTTGTGCTTAACATCACACCACCAAGCAGCAAAAGCACACCCTACTGGAATCTGCCCTGCACTGATTACCAACCTGCCCTGGTGGCTGCAGTAAGTGCCACAAACAGCCCATCTCAGTAACTCCTCTTCAGCTAGACCTGCCCTGCTGTACCATATCTGAGTGACTGACCTTGCCAATTGGAGAAGGAAGTGAAAACTATCATGCCCACAGACGAGCAAACAACAAAGAACACACAGCCCGCCAGTTCAGACATAGGCAAATTTAAAAAAAAAAAAAAAGGACAAAACAAACAAATCTACAATCAATAAACAAGAAAAATAACTACTGAATGCCCCGAAGACAGCAGAAAATATCAAAACATTTACAAAAACAGGGCAGGATGGCTCCTCTAGGCATCCAAAGTAAAACACCAGATGACTTTCCAGTGGAAGAAAAGGTATCAGAATTACCTGATAGGGAATTCAAATCTCTAATACTCAGAATTATCAAAGAGTTGAATCAAAAAGCAGACAAATATGAGGAAAAAATAGACAAATTCATGGAAAAAGCAGACAAATTCATGGAAAATACAAACAAAAAAATTGGAAGAATTCAGGAAAATAATGCAGGAATAAAATGTCAAAATAAATCCACAACTAGAAATTATACAAAAAAAAAAACAATTAGAAATCCAAAAGATAAAAAAGAAGATTTCAGAAATGGACAGTGTCAAAGAAGCGCTGAGAAGCAGATTTGAAACAGTGGAAGACAGGATCACTGGAATTGAAGACAAACACTTGGATATAACTCTGAGGAAAGCTCAGAAAAAAGAACAAAGAAAAATCAAGAGACCCTGAGAGTGATGTGGGATACAATCAAAAGCAAAAATTTTTGAGTGATCAGAGTTCTAGAACAGAGGAGAAAACAGAAAACGCAGAGAGGATCATTGAAGAACTGCTGATAGAAAACTTCCCCAACATCATGAAAGATGAAAAGCTGGCCATCCTAGAAGCTCAACAAACCCCATACAGGATAGAACCCAAAAGAAAATCACCACAGCATATCATAATCACACTTGCCCAAATCAGAGACAAAGAATCCTGAGAGCAGCTCATGAAAAACAGAAAGTTACATACATAGGAGAAACAATAAGACTAAGCTCAGATTATTCGGCAGAAACCATACAGGCAAGAAGGCAATGGGATGACGTATATAAAATCTTGAAAGAAAAAAATTGCCTGCCAAGAATAATATATTCTGCAGAACTCTCATTCAAATATGATGGTGAAATTAGGACATTTCCAGATAAACAGAAATTAAGGGAATATGTAAAAACAAAATCAAACTTACAAGAATTATTAAAGGGAGTTCTTCGATCTGAGAACAAACAACTTCAGCTCACAGGCTGAATCTAGGATGCAGGATCATACCATCCAGATACCAATAAAGGAAATGAACTCTC
>NW_004444166.1:713458-714191 GCF_000243295.1 Trichechus manatus latirostris | reverse complement strand
CAACTTGACCTCATAGACATATATAGAACACTCCATCCAACCACTGCAAAGTACACGTTCTTTTCCAATGCACGTGGAACGTTCTCCAGAATAGACCACATCTTAGACCACAGAGCAATCCTCAACAAGATCCAAAACGTTGAGATAATTCAAGGTATCTTATCTGACCACAATGCCATCAAGGTAGACATTCACAACAGAAACAGCAAGGAAAAAAAACCAATTACATGGAAACGGAATAATACCCTGCTTACACACCACTGGGTAATAGAAGAAATCAGAGAGGGAATAAAAAAATTCCTAGATCAAATGATAATGAAAACTCATCATACCAAAAACTTTGGGACACAGCAAAGGCAGTCCTCAGAGGACAATTTATAGCAATTAATGCACACATCAAAAAAGAAGAAAAGGACAAAATCAAACATTAATGACACAACTCAAACGAATAGAAAGAGAACAGCAAAAAAAGCCCACAGCCACCAGAAGAAAGGAAATAATAAAGATCAGAGGAGAAATAAATGAAATAGATAACAGAAAAACAATAGAAAGAATCAACAAAATCAAAAGTTGGTTCTCTGAAAGAATCAACAAAATTGACAAACCACTGGCCAGACTGGTGAAAGGGGAAGAGGAGAGGATGCAAATAACCCAAATAAGAAATGAAATGGGGGACATTACAACAGACCCAACTGAAATAAAAAGGATTATAACAGAATATTATGAAAAACTA
>NW_004444166.1:682302-712261 GCF_000243295.1 Trichechus manatus latirostris | reverse complement strand
ATACCAACAACATTCTTCAAAGAGATGGAAAAACTAATCATTAACTTTATATGGAAAGGGAAGAAGCCCTGAATAAGTAAAGCACTACCGAAGAAAAAGAATAAAGTTGGAGGACTCACACTACCTGACCTCAGAACCTACTACACAGCTACAGTAGTCAAAACAGCCTGGTACTGGTACTACAGCTATGGTAGTCAAAACAGCCTGGTACTGGTACTCGCTTTAATTTCTATATTGTAATTTTGTATTCTGAGCTCATGTTTGACTAGGTTTTATTGGGAGAATATTGTGCAAGTTGTGTTGAGTACATGAGCCTCCAGAGAATATTACATTTGCTTCTTTAGCACCATTAACCTGGAGCCACAATTTCTCGGCTTGATCTTTTCTGTACATTGGCATGGAAAATTCCAATTCTAAACCCATCTGAAGGCAGTGAGTGTTCAGAAATTTTCTGTGGAGAATGGAAGGATTTTTCTTTCTTTTTTCTTATACCCCTGCCATACACATTTCTTTTTCATTTCCTTTTGCAGTCTAGCAGGTAATTTTCAAATATAATCTTCCTTTGAGAAGATTGCATTTCAAGGGTCACAGCAGTATATTTGGGGTTCTCAGTCCCTTTCCTCTACCTTTCAGGGTTCCAAGACCTTGTACGTTTTTTATACATAATCCTTAAAACATGCCTCTTATTAAGGACACTGGTACCTGTGCCTCTAGGCAGCCAGAATTCTGCATTTCCTCATCTCTTTGCTTTTCACCTTTCTTGTCTTTTGGGGGTTTGGGAATTTCCCTTTTTTGTTGAAACTTAGCTATGATATTATAATAATCATGCTACAATGTATCCAGAATTTCTATGGTTTTGTAGAATGTGAGTTTTTTTAATTATTTAATCCTGTTTGGAAGGAGCCCTGGTGGCACAGCGGCTGCACCTTTGCTTCCTTTGTCCAAAGAGAAAAGACTAATAAGTCAAATAAGAAAAATGAGTCAGACCAAATAAGTGTTTGAATAGTAAAAAATAAATAAATAGCTTCCAGGTTGACAGAAAGAAGAACTGCAGTTTTAAATCCAAGAGGTAACTAGTATACATGCTGGGGTCATCATGGACCATGGAGCGTATCTGTGTACACAAAGTGAAAGCACTTGGAATTTAGTCTGGAGTCAGGAACCCTCTCGATAGTGGGGTGAAGTGATGCTTGAAGGAGGAGAGTCTTCTTATGAGACTGTCATATGAATTCCCAAGCACCTTGCACTCTGAGGATGAGTGAGGACATATTATTTATGCCAATATCAATGTAAGAGAGGCATCTTGGTTAAATGTCCATCTCCATATGTTCTACAGATATAAACAGTCAGTTCACTATTATCCATATAAACAAGTTTTATTTTGTGAATAAACCATAACCTATATTTAATTCCAGGCTTCTACCTGCATAAGAGTACTGCTTTTAAGTAGGTTTTTTAAAATACAGTCCACAATAAACAAACTTATGTTGATATTAACATAAAAACACATAACATATATGATAAATCAGATGCCTCAAAAATATCCTGCAATATATTTCAAAGACAATATTGAAATATGATTGAGGATTGCATTATCTTCTATTTAGGTATACATCAGCATGAACATATAAAATTAACCCTATATAATGGACGCTATTGTAAAACTGGAATGCTCCTTAGAAGCAAGGATGGTGGGACTACATCCTACATACTTTGGTCATGTTATCAGGAGGGACCAGTCCCTGGAGAAGGACATCATGCTTGGTAAGGTAGAAGGTCAATGAAACAGAGGAAAACTCTCAATGAAATGGATTGACAAAGTGGCTGCAACAATGGGCTAAAGCATAACAATGATTGTGAGGATGGTGCAGGACTGGGTAGTGTTTTGTTCTGTTGTACATAGGGTTGCTGTGAGTCAGAACTGACTCGATGGCACCTAACAACAACAACAGTCCAGCATCCAGCCCCTTCTTCATCCTTCCTAACGAATCTCAGAATTTGTTTAAGTCTCCACTGTCCTCCCACAGAGCCAAATGGGTAAACTGATTTTTTATGATTAATATTTTTCCTCTTGCCAATTATTTGTTCAAGAATAGGCATGTGATAGAACTCTAGTCAACAGAAGAGGATTCTGGGAAAATGTTTCTCCCTTCCAAAGGACATATACAAGAAGAAATGGTTTTTCTTCTTCCTAAATGATGAGTGTTTGGAAATGATATTTGCATCTAGTCCTACCATCTTATATGAGATTGAGTGTGAAAGCAACACCTGCATGTGGTAATGGAGATGAGGCAGAGTGAAAGAAGGAAACAACATAGATGGCATCACTGAGCGGCCAGATTAAAACAATTCTACCCCACCTGCCTGAGCCCAGAAGAACTAGATGGTGCCCAGCTACCACCACCGACCCCTCTGACAGGGATCACAATAGACAGTCCCAGATAGATCAGGAGAAAAATGTAGAACCAAATTCAAATTCACAAAAAAGAAGACCACACTTAATGGTCTGACAGAGACTGGGGGAAGCTTGAGACTACGGCCCCTGG
The DNA here is from genome assembly GCF_000243295.1 of Trichechus manatus latirostris. NCBI lineage: Eukaryota > Metazoa > Chordata > Mammalia > Sirenia > Trichechidae > Trichechus > Trichechus manatus. Next base: position 709,715 of record NW_004444166.1, on the reverse strand, counting down.
ACACCTTTTTAACCCAGTACTGAAGTCACTCCCAAAGTCCAACTTTCAGCAATAACACATGTGAGGAACGTGCTTCTTAATTCAATCATGTAGACGGGACCAAATGGACAATGCCTGCCCAAAAGCAAGGAGGAGGAGGCAGGAAGGGACGGGAAAATGGGACGAATGGAAATGGCAAACCCAGGATGGAGAAGGGAAGAGTACAACCAATGTCTCAGAACAATTTGTGTATAAATTGTTGAATGAGAAACTAATTTGCTCTGTAGACTTTCACCTAAAGCACAGTAAGAACAAAACAAAACAAACCCTAAAGCTTGTTTTACCTTTGGGCTTCCTGTTTAATATAATGTTAAACTCCCTTATGGTTGGAGTCATTTAGAATCAGAGTTTCTGTAACTTTCAACCAAAATTAGAATAATAGGTATACAAGCAGTTCAAAACAACTCAGAATTCATTAGAGTGCTAATCCAAACATAAGATACTTTGCAGTGAAATTTCACATCTATCATCCTGTAGGATAAGTAACAATGTGCTTAGTACAGCTTAAAATGTATGTGGCAAAGACTGAAAAATAATTTTTTTTCAGTAATATGAACTTAGCTGCCACTGATAACTGTACTATAAAGGATGGGTAGCCAGGCTCTGAGTCTCTGTGCAAATGTAGGTATGGCTGTTTTCACCTTGTAATGAGTTAATTGGACTCTAGTTTTCATTTATATACTTTATCAATATAAGAAAGGAAATAGCTCTATTTAGAAGGCTGTGCATATATACACTAACTAGTCCCACTGATGGTTTTCAACAGAACCAGTCTAATTTTAACATCCTTTATGGCTATGATTCTTTCTGTGCATCCATCCTTCAATATTCCTTCCTGCCAACTTAACATTATGTTCACATTTAATACTACGGTATACAAATGGTTGAAACCCCATTACTGTGACAACATTTGGAACACTCGCTGCCCAAATGACAATTGTGTGTTCCGGACTTGAAGCAAGGCCGTTCCAGGAGCATTCCTGAAGACACAGGGTGATTAAAACAAATAATGATCAGCTGAGTCGGCCTTTCTTCTCTGGAACTTGTTCTCTTCTCACTTATTAAGGGTGCCGTTGGCTGCTGCCAAAGCACAACTGCGTAACAAATGACTCAAAGTGATATCTCAATACATGTCTTTACACAAAGGATCAGAAGAACTGCATTATTTGGCCCTCGTGAACACACCGCTGGAAAAATTCGTAAATAAATGCTGTGGTTTATGAGTGTGACCCTTTCCAGGCATGATACGAAGTGCACTCTATTGTCTTTACGTCCTCAATCTTTTCTCCACTTAGAGTTCTGGCAGTCAGTAATGAAGGAGGAAGGTCAGCTCTACAGTAACTCTGCACTTGCTGATCTTTAACATTTTCAAGAATGACAGATTCACTTCCCATTTGCTGTACCTGTGGAGGCTATTTTAAAAGAACCTTAAGATTTATGCAGCTCCACAAACAACATAGCATAACTTTAAAAAACAAATGACACCTGTCTAGCGCTTGACGATTTTGGATGATTAATGTCACATTTTTTGCAAACAAGGGACTGATTCATCCTTTTCCATCTTCCTGAGGGCTCTTGGGCAAAGGCAGGGTGGAACTTTCATCTGTTCTGTGTCTTATAAGTAAGCATGCTTATAATGATGGTATCGAATGTACATTTGGACCTGTCCACTGGGCATTAACCTTAAGCTCCACAGACTGACCAAATACAAATGCCAAAGAACAGAGCTGTGAGCAATGAGCAGAATGCACTTCAGAGAAACTGCAGCATATACTGCTGAGACTACTTGGCAAATCTTTCACGGCATCTCTTCCAACTGCTAACCAATTACTGTAAGTTAACTTAAATATAAATCAATAAATAGCCATATACAATTTTTACTGATATTCTTGACCTCGTCTAATTTATATAAGAAAATAAACATGTCCCATCTAAAAGACAAAAATCACGACAGAGCATATCAGAAACACATAGTTGATCTTAATATTTAAGATTCTTATTCTCTGACTCTTTAACTTTTAAGTTATTGTTGTACCTATTGCATTAAAACGCTGACTTTCACTGGAATAATTTAACAGATAATGAAACAATGCATTTCAATCTAAGAAGTATGTGAGATGTTTTTGATTTAAGTATTAGAAAATCAGATATTCCATAACATTTTTCATGTAATTTCTCATATTAGGGCTCTATGCCTCCAGGTAGTATAATTAGTAAATACAAATAGAGGTTTTGGAGCTACTGCCTGGGTTCAAGTACAAGGTCTGCCAATTTCTGGCAGGATAAACCAAGACAAATTAATTAACAAACTGTGATCTCCTTATCTATAAAATAACCAAGACAAATTAATTAACAAACTGTGATCTCCTCATCTATTAAATAAAGATGATGATAATAGTATATCCTAGAGAGTAATTTTAAGATTAGTTGAGTTTAAAAAAATATAATAAGACCCAATAAATATAAACTATTAATTATTAGTTAGTCTTCAAAATTTGGGCTCTTGGAGGATTTAAAATATGAAGTTTTTAAGGGTATGCATCAAGAAATGAGATTTAGAAACTTGCCTTTGAACAACATGAAAAGATCATCAAGATTGCTTTATGAAGGGAGGGAAATAAATTAAATTTTACATAGAGAAAATTAAGTTTCCTAGTGGAAACCCAACTCTATATCACATCAGTTGAAATGGCTACACATTAAATAAAGAGGAACAAAATATCAAGAGCCTCTGCTGTGTGCAATTTCTCATAATCATTTATTTAACAATATTTTTATATACTTATTATTTGTCAGATGCAGATAGGTGCTGAGGATACCAAGATAAACAAAATGGATATAGTTCTTAGTATTCTGGTGGAGGTGAGAAGACCATGAACAATTACAGAGTGTGACCTATGTGAGAAAAAATGAAAAAACTGTACTGAGATAGAAGATTACATCGTTTATGTAGGGTTGGCTGTTCTAAATAGGATTGTCAGAGAAAGCTTAGGTGAAAACTAAGTTCCTAAATATAAGGAGCCTTAGTGGCTAAACGGTTAAATGCTTGGCTGCTAACCAAAATGTTGGTAGTTTCAATCCACCCAGTGATTCTTCAGGAGAAAGACCTAGTGATCTCCAGTAAAGATTAAACCAAAACTCATTGTTACTGAGTCGAACTCTATAGGATAGATTAGAGCTGCCCCATAGGGTTTCCAAGGCTGTAAATCTTTATGGAAGCAGACTGCCACATCTTTCTCCTGTGGAGCAGCTGGTGGGTTTGAACCACCAACATTTCTGTTAGAAGTTGAGCACTTTAACCACTGTGCTACCATGGCTCCTTCCCAGTAAAAATTACTGCCTAGAAAACTCTGTTGGGGCAGTTCTACTCTCTCACATGAGATCACTATGAGCCAGACTTTACTGGATGGCACTCAATAGCAACAAAGGTAAGATTAGCAAAGAATAAGCTAGTCCTGAAGTGCCAAGGAAGAGCCAGGAATTCATCTTTACTGTATATCAGACACTGCCGTAGGTACTGAGGATTCAGTGGTAAACAGTACAGATGATGTTTCTGTCCTCTTGGAGTTTACAATCAGAAAGGGAGGAAAAAGAGATAGTAACTCTTAAATAAGTATTTTACTCTGTGTGCCGTAGGAAAACATGGAAAGGATATAAGTAAAGAAGAAACATAAGATAAATGGTTTTTAAAAGTTTCCTGATACCTTTGGTTGTAGAGTAGATAGCAGAGTCTAGAAGTGGGGAGACTGCCAGGAAACCAAAGGGAAACCACTGCCTTAGGCTATATAAGCTCTATATGGTGACTCGGACTCAGAGAGTGGCAGTGGAAATGAAAAGAGACCATAAATCTGAAACAAATCTTGAACAAAAATTCAAGAAACATGATGATGGACTAGTTGGGGGAGCTGAGGGAGAGGAAGGAATCAATATGACACCAACATTTCTGGTTTGAGAAACTGTTCAGATGGTGATGACAATTACTAGGGGAGGGGCAGGAATCAAAACTGGTTAAGTTTGAAAAGTAGAGCTGTCAAGTTGACAAGTATAGAAACCTTAGGTTTAGTGTGGAGTTCTAGGTTGGATATATAATACTGGAATTTATTAACTTTGTTTTATAAGAGGTATTTAAAATAATTGGAATGGCTGAGATTATGTAGAGAGAATACACAGATGGACTCTAACAAAAGTCAATTTTGTGATAGTAAATGTCTAGGTGGACACTTCTCTCTTCTTGAGCATTTTACTGAATTCTCCAACTAGAAATTAAAAATCTTTAATCGAAAGGGCATTACTTACATAATGACAATAAAGGTCTCTTTTATTGATAATCTTTATGTAACGTGTTGTTTTTGTTTTTTATTTCAGAAATGTAAAGCAAAATGTTAGATTATGTGTTAGTTGTTCAGAAATTTATTATAGCTGTGGTTAAAAAGTTCCAAAATCATGTCAGTGCAGTTAAAAAGAAAGTCAATCTAGTTTGGTACTAAACATAAAAATAAAACCAAAATAGAATTTTGTTTTTTGTTTTTGATCACTGATATATATCATATATGATGCTTATGAAATAGTAATATGATATTTCTTAATACTTCATTTTTTATTCTTAACAAATGCCATATTGTATATCCACATACCTTTTGATTACAAAAAGAGGCATAAAATGGAATGAAGCGTTACTTTAATGATAATACATTTCCATAGTATTAAAAAAAAACATTGAAGAGAATATCCCCAAGGCTTCTGAAATATAGTATGGTATAAAATTGTTTGATATGCTTATTTTGGAAACATTACCATAATGGAATACAATCTAATAATTACAGCAAAACCACATAATTCCCATAAGTAAACATGTGCTGAACATGCTACACAAATTACTATCCTGTAAAATGCTCAATTGCATTCTATGTAAGGCATTTCATCAGAAAAATTTATCCAAAAGATCCAGATTTATCTACCAGAAGTAGTAACAAAGAATTAAATCTTCAAATTCATTCAAGACTAAACACTAGCACAATGAATATGTCCGGTATTATCACCTGCCAATTAATATATGATCAAATAGCTACTAAGGGGAAACTGTCAGTGATGGCAGAGAACAGAGGTTTAAAACTATGGATTCCAGTAAAAAATGCCAGTAAGAAACAAGAAAATTACATTCTGTTTAATACCTTTAATACGTATGGAAACCCTGGTGGAGTAGTGGTTAAGAGCTATGGCTGCTAACCAAAAGGTTGGCAGTTTGAATCCAACAGGCGCTCCTTGGAAACCCTATGGGGCAGTTCTACTCTGTCCTATAGGGTCTCTGTGAGTTGGAATCAACTCAACGGCAATGGGTTTGGTTTTTTGGTTTCGGTTTAATGTGTGTTAATGGAAACACTTGTTAAACTAAAATGACATTTTGGTCTTTACAGTAAATTTCCATGTTAATAAAAAATATATTTGAGATTTTATTTTATACTGAATAATTTAGCATCAATATACATGTGTCTATTCCAAAGTCATTAGCCTGTCAGTCTTCATCCAGTCTCCTACCTGTAGGTTATACCTGCAGGAACTAGAAGAAGAACAGAACGTTATCAAAAGAATCCATCCCTTCTTCCCTTTCCTTCACTTCCACCTGAACAACACTGTTAAATAAAATTATGCTGTTATTACTAGATTGATTTTAAATTCAAATGATTAAAGTTGTATCTTGTGAATAGACTCAAGTAGGAATTATATTTTTCTCCTCTCTTCATTAATGTCTATTTTATCAGTACCTTATAAGTTGATAAATGTTTGGTGAATGGCAATCTCTCCATAGGTTTATTCTTTTAAGCACAGTAAAATTTAATTTAATCACAGCTTCAAAATATTATACAATAAAACTAATTTAATTACACTTAGGAATGGCCACTAGACTCATTAAAATGTTAATGGAGCTTATAGTTATTAAATTGCTTAATGATTGCTAATAAGAATAAATGACAAAATAAAATTTAAGTACAAAACAAAAATGCCCTCAGGCAATTTTTCTCAGCTTCCTCCCTTTTGACATTGTTATGTTAATATCCTAGGAAACATACTAAATTTTAGGGTTGTGAAGAAAGATATGTAACATTAAACAATATGCAAAATAAATGTCTTTATGTCTAACAAAGCCAATCAATTGCTTCCTGTAAAATTTTACAAAATAATTCAGTATACTAATGAATTGCTGATTAGAATTATAGAAATATTTTAACAGAAATTAAATTCTGATTATTTTCATAACTATATTTCACTAAGGAAATTGAATGTATACATATCTTTATAGCAATAAATGAGCTCTGGAGACGTAGTGATCAAGCAGTCGGCTGCTAACCAAAAGGTCGGCGGTTCTAAGCCACCAGCTGCTCCTTGGAAACACTATGGGGCAGTTCCACTCTGTCCTACAGGGTGGCTATGAGTCAGAACTGACTCGACGGCAATGAGTTTGGTTGGAGGTATAACAATAAGATAGTTCTGAATAAATTCAGAAGCCCACATCCAATTGTCATTTTTATGTTTTAATTTTATGATTTGCTGCAAAAAAGTTGTAAAATAAAAAATATTGTTTTTAGATGTTAACATGAATTGAAATTAATTTTGTTTTTTAAAATTAGGCACCTCTTCGGCTATTTCAGGTCCCTGGGTAGTGCAAATGGTTTGCACTCATCTGCTAACCGAAAGGTTAGCTGTTCATGTCTACCTGGCAATGCCACGGGAAAAAGTCCTGGTGATCTGCTGTCAAAATGTCACAGCGATGAAAATCCTATGGAGCAGTTTTACTCTGAAACACATGGGGTTGTCATGAGTCATAATCAACTCAGTAGCAACTGATATGGTATGGTGGCCTTAGGCAGAGCACCACCAGCTCATCCAGAGTAACAGGGAGAAGGAGGAGTTTATGGGTAGGTCGGTGGATATGAGGTGGATCTCAGTTCTACCCCGTAACACAGGGGGTCACTGTGAATTGGAATTGACTTGATGGCAAAAGGTTTAGGTATTTTTGGGGGGAGGGTATTTCAAAACTTGAATCAGAGGTCACTCTTTTAGAGGATAACAACTATTAAATTGTAAAGAAAAAAATTATATATATATATATTTTTGGAAAGGGTTACAGACGGCTTGGCATTCTCTTGTGTATCAGTTCCTTTGATGAATGAATAAACATGAATAAAACTACAGTTTGAAAGACTGGTTACATGAAGTTATACTTACACGTCATAGGTTGAGGACTAACACTATAAAATCTTCTGGCCACAAAGTCTCTTTCCCGTAAGTTGTGATGGTCTTGGAAATGTATAAAACAGAGTAGTTTTTTGTTTGTTTGTTTTTATTTTTCAAGCTAGTGAGGCTTAGAGTCCATCATTTAATTTTTATATATTGCAGCTGAGAGCCTGAGATGGTAAATAACTGTTGTAGCAACACAATGCTCGTTAGCAGCAGAGCTATGTCTAAGAGCTGAAGGCTCCTAACTCCCAGCCTTGTGCTGCTTCTTTCACACTGAGCAACTGAGGTAGATGGAAGTAATAAGGACTCACACAGTGATCACATACACACACACACACACACACACATAAAGACAGTGAAACATTCCTCCTATTCAATGCCTATATGAGTCGGACCCTGCCTTTTTCTTCTCTCATCTTCATTCTTTTCCTCTGTTCAGAATTTTCCTTCCTGTAAACACTCCAAACTTGTTCTCACCTCAGGGATATTGCACTTGTTGCTCTTTCTCTTCCTAACAATAATTTCCCCATGATTTCTCCCCAGATCTGCTCATCATTCAGGTCTCAGCTCAAATGGCACCTCTCAGTGACACCATCTCTGAGCATAGCCATCTATCTCCACACCCCAGACACTACACATTGACTGATTGATTATATTTTATTCATAGTACTTATCACTATCTTAAAATGTTTTGCATAATTGCATATATGTTTAATATATTCCCTTTTATTAAGATGTTAGATCCTTGAAAGAGGGACTTTGACTTGTTTGTTGCTGCAGCCCCTAAGCCAAAGAATGCTTAGCACATGCCTTTGTTAGCTGCTGTCAAGTCAGCCCCTGACTTATGGGGACCCCATGCAACAAAACACTGTTTCCAGAAGTAGATCACCAGGCCTTCCTTCTTGGTCCATCTTCGTCTGGAAACTCCACTGAAACCTGTTCGGCATCATAGCAACACCCAAGCCTGCACCCACAGACAGGTGATGGCTGCATGTGAGGTGCACTGGCTGGGAGTCAAACCTGGTTCTCCCAGATGGAAAATGAGCATTCTACTGAACCACCACATATATAGTAGACAGTGAATCAGTACCTGTGACTGCTGCCTGATGAAAGTGTAGGCAAGAGTTAGGACAAAATCTGTTCACTTCATAATCCTGCACTGTTGCAGCCACCTTTTATAATACTCATTGTGGGGCCTGGTCTGCAGCGTCATCACTTTATCTGCTCTAAAGCTTACCTTGTTACTTCGACTCATCTTTCCAGAACTGATGAGATTTTTATTGATCCTAATTGTCATGGTTTCCTCCTATATAAAATTATTGTGAGATACTTAAAGATTATATTAATATTTAAGACAGTATTTAAAAAGCACTTATAAGTAAACAGTGTCAACTCGTTGTCGTCAAGTTGATTCCGACTCATAGCTACCTTATTGGACAGAGTAGAACTGCCCCACAGAGTTTCCAAGAAGCAGCTGGTAGATTTGAACTGCTGACCTTTTGGTTAGCAGCCTAAGCTCTTAACCACTGCACCACCAGGGTTCCAAACACTGTTAAATACATATTAAATAATCTATGAATAATAGGCATTATAATTATTAAAGAGAACAGCTATATCTTTCTGCTACCTCTCCATTTATAGATCTGGTAGGTAAAGTACAAGCATGTTATCACTTAATGTAAAGAAAATACGTCTTTAGTTTACAATTTTAAACACATATTTTCACAAAATTTGGAAGAAAAAACCTTGTAAATAAATATGGAGCTAGGATTCATAATATAAATCTACTTATTTTCATAATAGGCAGAGAGGCAATAGAGATGCAAGTTCCTAACGCTTTCCATCATTGGGCCTCATGCTTGTCCTACAAGGAGCACCTTTGGGGATATGGGTAGTTAAATCTCCACAGACCATTAATTTCTGGCCTCCTGTCTGACACTGCCAGGAAGGATACTATTTGTAATCATTCAAATCATGAGTTATACACACAGCTCCCATGAACAGTAATGATGTTTTCAATAAGTCGTTTCATTGGGTCACTGATCAACTATCATGTGAGAGTTTAGATACTGCCCTGTCTGAATTTGGAGTTAAAAACTAATGAGATGTGAACATGAGTACTAGCCACCAATCATCCCCTACCTTATTAGATGACATATAACACATGATTACCAGTAGCTTAATGAAATATACATAATTCAAAAATTAAAATCAACATAAAAATTAAAGTTTACATGTTTTCTTAATCAAAACACAATAACATTTTACGCTTCTCTAATAGGAATCACAGCAACAATGTCAATGTTTTTCTTTGTTCCCTTTCCTAGGAAATGAAACTATAAGTGTGAGATATTTGGGACTCAAACCTATTGGTATATATCCCAACCTCTTAACATAATATTACTGTTTCAAAGTAGTGGATCCTTGTGAAGTGGGGATGGGATGGGGGGCAAAGTTGTCAGCAGAGAACTATAGAGATGAGATAAAGCGTACACAGAAACCCACAGGAGGCCACCATATTATCAACCCTGCAACACTCCTTAAATCTAAGAGCTCCGTATGAGTGTCTGTGGATGAATTAAAGCACTTGCTGTGTGTTTGTCATGTGTGCTAACATCCTCACACCTTCTCAGTAAGAAGTATCGTGGATCAGACCAGGTCAGCACTCTCAGGTGGGCATTTGGGCCCAAGCCAATGAAGAGTGTCTATGTGTGTGTGGGGGTAGAGAGCTGATGCCCACATTTGTTTAAAAAGTGTCTTTCCACTGATTTACTTTTATGTTAATTTTACCCAGGGAAAGGAGAGGGAAACTGCTCCTCATTGGCCTTTGCACCCTCTTATATAAGTGATGTTTCTGGAAGAGCAAAAACTAAAGCCATTAGGAAAAGGGCAAATGCACGCTAGATCTAAGGAAATGTGAGGTGTATTGCTTCTGTTGTATGCTGTCAAATGCCAGTAAAATGCTTAAACCAATCAAAGAAAGCAAAGGCACTATTAGTCTTATGTTGATGTGGTGTCAGGATTTCATTCTCATTTAAAGAGGAAAAAGAAAATAGACTGCAGAAATCTGCATCAGATGGAAAGGTCTTTAGTTCTCTTGGGAGTGAGAACTGTTTGCCTTACCTGATTGTATTTCAAGCATTTGTGGTGAAAGAAGCACAGAAAGTTTTCAAAGGTGGAAATAGAAATTTGACATACAGGAGGAAGGGAAAGCTGTATTTCAGAAAAGGGAAATTAATATAGAGGCATAAAAAGCTGTATTTCAGAAAAGGGAAATTAATATAGAGGCATAAAAAGAGACTGACTTAAACTTGTTGTTTTTAAATAAAATAATACTTATTAAAATGAATGGATTGTTGCTATGATTTTAAAATGCTCCTGTAATCTTAGATGAAAGAAGAGTGATTGCAGAACCACTAAATACATGAGGGATGACCTACCAGTTGATGTGCACACATAACTGCCCAAAATTATTCACCTCCACCAACCTTGCATAATACAAGAACTCTCTTTGTTATCAACATTTAAATGCAAATCAATCTAATGTAGCAAATAAAGACACACTCCTAGAAGGGAAAACATCGTCAATAATTTGAATAGGATCTTTATTTGGAAACCACTTTCACTGTATTATCAGGAAGACGACTTTAATTTGTTTCCAGCTGTGAGTTGGTGCAGCATCCAGTAATGGAATCAAAGGGAAGAAGCATTCACTTCTTACTCTACATTTCCACCATGTCAGAGTCCAGCTGATGAATCACATAACCATCTACAGTTGCTTACAGCAGGGAAGCAGCAGTATTAATGGTTAAAATGTATCTGGTAGCAGCATTGAGAACAGCTGCAAGGACTCTGTGAATGACAACCATCAGAGAAACAGCACACATGTATATCAAGTTAAGCTCTGTTACACCAGCCCCAGCAGAAGAGCAGTGCTAACATAGCCAGTCTGCCTGTGCTCTATCGGAAGAAACACGAAGGAGAGAAGACCTTTTAATGAGACACCATATGAGGCAGATTGCTCTTATTCCCCAAATCCCTGTTATCACCCACTGCTGACTTCACATGCAGTGTGTGCTTGGCTGACAGGAGAAAATGACAGGTTGAAAACCCATGTCTAGTGCTAGAAATGAGAAATGCCTCATCTTCCTAAACCCAAATTAGGGTAGAAAATAATCAACCCCTCCAGTTTTCATCTTCTCCAGAGAAAGGCGCAGAAAAGTTGAGCAAGTTCTTTTTTATTATAGCCACATATATACGTATAATGTCTTCTAATTCCTGCCTGATACTCGATGTATGTCTGTGATGAGAATCAACCCACTGTGGACGTCAGGTAATTATGACTGAGGAAAAGGGTGAAAAGGGACAGGTCCTCAGGTGCTCATTACTTATTCTGCAGATGATTCAGGAACCAGAAGTCAATCATTTAAATTAAAAAATCTCAGAAAGAGCTAGTAAAACAGATGGATTCCTATCATCCATATGACAGGAAGCAGTAATGGTGAGGGGCAGATTTCAAGAAACACAAGGCTAATGTTGCACTGTGTTAGAGCAGCAAAGAATATGCCCACTAGATCGCTGATGGGGAAGAGGGCTGATTTTAAGAAGTTTGATTAATTAACTTGGTAACACATAACAGCAATGCAATCCAAAGACTGTGGGAAAATAGACACATGAATGGTATTCTGAACTACCCCTCCACCTCCATGCTGAAAGACAGAGCTACCCAGGAGATCCTCAGAAGGTTTGTGTGAATGGAAATCCCCAAAAGTTACCTTATGACAGACATTGAGGAAAAAACAAAAAAACAGCCAAGTCCCCAGTGCAGTAGCTAGGCATCTACTGGATTGCCTCTATTTACATATATTTCTTTCACTTGAGACAACTGTTATGGACGCAATGTAGCTTATGTGCTCAATATGAAATTAGAGAAAAGATACAAACACTGAGACTTCTAAACAGCTGAAACCTTAATGTGCAAATTTGGACGACTCCTCTATCACCATACTTGAAAATATCCACGTAAAGCATGCAAAAACGCCTTGCAGGAAAATCACTGAAGCTGCTTGTCTTTCATCATCACCCAAACTAGTTAAATTTTTGGAAAAGTTTCTGATTTTAATAAAAAAAGCTTCCCCTTTACTCTACATTTTATAAAGGTTTCTGTATTTTATTTACATATAAATAGTCTTGTTTATAAGAAGAACATTCAGAGAGCCAGAATTTGAAATCTCTCCAGCCCAATGAGGGGAAACAAAAAGCAAAAGACTGAGATATGGCAACTTTCACTGACTACATGAATTTCCCGAAGATTAGGCTAAGCAGATTATGTAACAGGATTCAAGAAATTGGGGCACATAATGCTTCTTATTTCCCCGTCTGCCCAAATCCACTCAGAGTGCAACTGTTAAACCTTTGCAGGTGAGATACATTAGCTAACAAAGGTGTCATTAGTTTCTCTTAATGCACTTGGAATAATTCACAAGCTAACACCGCTCACCTGTGGCAGTTCTCAAACGCAATCACTGTGCCCTCCCCTCCAGCAGTGCATCTGCTAAGAGACTCCATGAATGCAGGCCTATTCCCTGCCCAGAAGTTATCAGCCTGGTAAAGACATTAGGGGTCATGATTCTGCAGGCAAATGTTAAGGGACAATTTTCTTGGCACATCTCTCACAGTTGGTTCCATTAAAATCGAATTTAAAAGAGAATTTTTTCAAAGGGTTCCACAACACTCACGCCTGGACAACTGCCCAGTAATGAGGGACTGAACCGTACCACATTTTCTGGCCGTGACTATTACAGAGGATGAATGTGATTTTCCCTATGTAAGATGGGATGTATTAACAAATGTAGTAAGGACATTACACCTGGCATTATTTCTAGCAGGTTTTTTTGGGCATGAAGGAGAATAGATCAGGGGAGGGGAGGATTATCCAATAGGCAAGGTAAGAATGGTGCTTACCTTGCTTATCAGATCATCTGTAGTGAACAATTTCACATTTTTTCACCACACCAAAGATTCTGCTTCTGTGTATGGCTGGCATGGGTCTCTCTCCCAAACCCACACCACCTTTCTACAGACTCAAATCCTCTTTTCAAATTTACAATCCCTGACAGGGGAGGATGACCCAGTAAGAAGGTAAATCCGCGCTTACCTTGACTGTTGGATAATCTGCCCCTGAAGAAGATGGTTTAGTTTCATGGGAAGCCAGAAAATAACAGGGTTAGTGTTCAAATTCAACTGATCAGAAGTAAGGACAGATGTGAACATTACTTAAAAGTGACTTTAAAGAGAAGTTTTCTGTTAGAAGGAGCAATTGGATTTGAATGTATCTCCTGGAGAGGTGCAAAAGATATGGCAATGGGTATACAAGTAGCTTTATGGGTACAGTTAAAATATATGAGAAAATTTTCTGAGGGAACTGTTTAAGCTAACTTCTGCTTTTCCTACTCACTCAGCCCAGGAAACTTTCCCACAAGGCATAAATCAGGCAATATAGATAGTTATATTCTCATATCTATGTAGGGATATGGCATCTACGGAGTTAAACTCAGCTATGTACCTTCAGACACTTGGTAGGAAATGGGAACTTGTGTCTTAATCACACCATGATTATTTATAAACAGAGAAGATGGCTGGTGCAAGGTCCCTGGGGACTTTCACCACTACTGACTTTGGCACTCCCTTCATAGGAAGTGAGATGGAATCTTTCACACTAGACTGAGTGTGAGTTTTTTCTGTTCATAATAGAAAAATTAGGTTACTCATGCCATTAGCTCATTTCCCTGTGTTATTTCTATGACAGTTGAGATAATACATGTGAATGGCCCTTGACTATCTTCATATGTAGGGCTATCAACTGCTAAGTGAGATTACCCAAAAGATTGTTTTAGAAACTGAAAAGTAATGTATAATATCTTATATCTTTTAACCAGGCACAGATTTAATAATAGCTATATATGGAGCTCTCTACTTTCCTAAGTAATATACTCCTGGAAATGCTTCAAATGTCTAATATATAAAATTCAAGTATATAAAAGTGTGATGGTTAAAGTTGTATGTCACCTTGGCTGGGCCATGATTCTCAGTGGTTTGGCAGTTATATAGTGATGTGGTTTGGCAGTTATGTAATGATGTAATTTGGCAGTTATGTAATGATGTAGCCATCCTCCATGATGTGATTTGATGTGATCAGTTGTAAGGGGAATTTTGTTGGGGTTGTGGCCTGTATCCTATATATATGGATGTTTTGGCAAAGCTTGCTTGCTTCCTCTGGATTCTGCATCCCACTCATCATCATCTGGCTTCTGGTTCTTGAGACTTGAGCGAGCTGCCTGCCATATTGCCTGCTGATCTTGGGCTTGTCGGCCCCTGCAGCTATGTGGGTCAGAAGCCTCCAGCCTGACACCAGACGCACGGACTTGGGACTTGCCAGCCTCTACAGCCATGTGAGCCATTTCGTTGAGATAAATCTATCTACCTTTCTATCTCTCTCTCTATATATATATGTGTGCGTGTGTGTGTGTGTGTGTGTATAAACACACATACTTCACTAGTTTTGCTTCTCTAGAGAACCCAGCCTAAGAAAAAAAGTTAACTCAACCAAACTCATTACCTTCGAGTCAATTTTGACTCATAGCAACTCTGTAGGAAAGAGCGGAACTGCCCCATATGATTTCCAAGGTGGTAATCTCTGTGGAAGCAGACTATCACATCTTCTCCTGTGGAGTGACTGGTGGGTTTGAACCACTGCCCTTTCAGTTAGCAGCCTAGCGCTTTAACCACTGTACAACCAGGGCTCCTTACGGAAGTTAATATTCTTATACAATTTAAGAGAAATTATTATACCTTCACTAGTCATTGTATGTGAAGTTTGGCAATACCTTCCCCCAAAAAGGACATATGAGAACTTCATGGTCTTCCCTGGGAAGTGAGGAATAGAGAACTGGATTCAAGCACACTCCCTCTCCCAACACTGCAGGGGCTTAGGCAGCCTATTACCCTTAAAACTGCGTAGGGCCTGCTAGATACTTGCAACACGATTTCCAGTAAAGAGAAAGGACTCTCTGTCTCTGTCCCTCTCTCTCTTCTTCCTACCCAACTCCTGCCCCCGCAGGTGAGGGAATCCCTTTTGCTGTCACCTTGGAGAACTATTTTTGTGGCTCATAATTTCCCTGAGCACACACTATACACAACAGCCCCAAACATTGTTCGTCAGATAGCAAAGACCCATTTCTCTGTGACAAAGGCAGTTTGAATGTGTCATTGTGAAATACATGAAAGCATCTATTATGTAGCATTCTAATACATAGAAGTTTGACATAATTTGCATACGGGATTTGGAGTCCCATGGAAGAAGCTTTAATCAAGTGTCAAGTAAGATTTTGTTTCAGATCTTCTTAAAGAACACATATATGCATATACAGATGCAAACATACACATACACACCTACACACACACACACACACACACACACACACATTTCTGTATATATATGACTAGAGGAAGGAGAACAGTTGGGTAAGATAAGACCCAGTGGGGAAGAGAAGTGAAAGCCAAATAAATGAGACAGAAAATAAATCTACAGATCAGTCACTTTATCCATGTCCTCAGAACTATATAATTTTAACAGGCATAGGGGAGTATATATTTAATGTCCTTTTCTGAGAAAGTGTTATTTCTATTGTTCTTTATATCTTCTTTCTGGAAACAATACTGATGTTCTGAAAAGGTTAATATTTATCTCACTTACTTTAAGAAATGCATTTAAACTTGTACAAATTTTTCCATTAGTTGTACTGAATGTACAACTTGAAAGGAAATTCTGTCTTTCAAGCTCAAAATAAATTTGAAATATTATATTTAGTGATTACCACTGTGAGTCTGTGAAACACTGGCATGCATTAGCTTATGATATTTCTAACATTTGAAAACTGTTTAATGTTTTCAAATTTCCTGGAACTTGAAAAACAATGGAATTGAGAGAAATATCTTTACAGTTCAAACTAGGTATAAAATTACACACACACACACACATATATACATATAAAATAGAAATAGATATATAACAGGCATTTTTTTTCTTCAGCAAATGAACAGGTGAAAGAGCTACACATTTTTGGAGACTATGGTCTGACCTGAGTGTTTTTATTATGGAATTTTGATATTAAATATTCATAATTTAGAGAAGATTTTTAAGAAGTTTCATAAAATAGGTGAAAAGCATTTCTAAAAATATTTCTCTGATAAAGAAAGTCTAGATTTCATTTTTTATTTTTAAAAATGATAAAATTAGGACCAAATTTTAATGTTATCATTGAAAAAATTCTCCATTAATTACCCATAGGAATTAATGGCCTAATGCCTCAGAGTGTCATGTTTTATTGACAGCTGTTTTGCTGTGGGTTCCAAGGACTAAGTCCAGCTGCATTTACCCCTTACTCCATTAAATGTTTATTATGTGCCTGTAATTACCTCAAGATCTCATGGATTCATGTGCTTTCTCTAGTTCACTTTCAGTCCAAGCAGCAATTCCTTTGAGAACCAGGCAAGATTGCTGCCATATTGGGCACTGCTGTGGAACTGCATACTAGGAGGTAGTTATAGAGCAAGGCCCCAACAGTTCTTTCTGTCAGACCTGGATTTTTAAACAAATACTCTGACAACATATTGTCCCCTAATATGTTCTGCTAACGCTCCGTTTTATATATAAAAAAACAAGGGAGAGATAGACACTAAGAAAGAGAGAGCAAGGAAGAACAAAGAGACAGAGAAAGACTTCTTTACAGATCAGGAAAAGACACTCAATGCATAGTTTGCCCTTCCTCAGCAAAGGGCCTCTTTGCACGAGGTTCACGGCAGCTCAGTAGAAAAGGTCAGTAATTTCCTCACTCCTGATTCTATTTGACTGGACTCCAGGGAAAGCTACTTGAGATATAATCTCTTTGCTAAGATGCAGTGGATGCAAAACCTTTATGTCTACTCCTGTGGTTACAGTTCATAAAGGCAATCTTGGAGACAAGCTTTAGTTTGTTGTCTGTAGTAAGAATCGTAAATGAGCTGCTGAGACATCCTGCTTAGGGAATTCTGTTAAAAAAGGTTAAGTGTAAATTGCCCTTTGGATTAGTCTGAACATTCCTATTATAAAAGTTGCTGAAACTAGTAGGCAGAAATAAAAGTTAAAAAACAGATAAGGAATGCCTTCTTGGAAGGCATTGCTTAAGTGTAAAATCAGGCTTATTTTCTTATTAAATGCTTATACAATTGTATCTGTAATAGGTTAAATAATAATCTCTTATTACCTACCATTAAAGCGAAGGAAGGTAGACAAAAGATCATTTCAGAAAGTAAATTTTAAATTGTCATTATTATCTAAAGAAATATATTAGACTACTCAGAGCATATAGTTCATATATTGCAAAGTATGTACCCACTCTCTTAAATACATTGAAGTATTTTCAAAAGATTTGTTAAAATGATATTGAAATTAAAATATAAATTCAGAGCCTAAAAAGAAATGTCTAGGCTTTCACAATCCTGGTTTTTAAGGCACGACCTTATTCCAACACCCTAAAGGAAATAATATAATTAAGATTGCCTGCCCATTTTTTACATATACGAAAGAAATAATTTTACGATGCCACTATATTGTTACATAGATGCATTTTAATAGTAGTAGTACAGAAGCATAATGAAAAACAATGGTCCCTGCTGTATCCTTACCAATCCCTAGTGCTGCTTCCCAGAGGCAACCACTTTAACTATTTTTTGCTTTTAGTTCTTCTGGTTGTTACTTCCGTATCTCTAAGTAATTTCTTGATTCATTACTATTAATCATCATATGTTGTATTTCTGCTCTGATAGATGAGAATTTAGCTGATTTACGTCTCTTGTTTCCTGTTCAGCCTTTCATCTTTATGTTACTGTTTTTGTTGCTTTAGTGCTTACGGTTGGGCTTTCGATAATATACTTAAAACGTTGTCTTATGCCATCAAGTGCACACTTTGTAAGATGAAGGTATTGGTGTCCCCTCCTTCTTTCCACTTCTCCCAACTTGTGCCAGCCCCACTTAATTTTACATTGTAATGGCTGAAAATATTTGCACTGTTTCGTGCTATTGTAGTCACATCACTTATTTATAAATTGATCCAATATGTGGAAAATCATTAAGTAGCTTTTATACAATTTTGACTATTGTTCATTGATATTGTTCATGGCAAAGGCAAGTCACAGGCCAGGGTAACATGTCCTTCTCTATGGTAACATAGTCAGGACCTTCTGCCACTCCAAGGAGAGAGTTCAGATGGATTACCCTCACTTCTCCATTTGTTGTTGTTATTAGCTGGGCCCCTGACTCATGGCTACCCCATGCACAATGACAGGAATTGCGGTCTGGTCCTGTGCCATCCCCATGACTGGTTGCAGATCAGACCATTGTGATCCATAGGGTTTTCACTGGCTGATTTTCAGAACTGGATTGTCAGGCCTTTCTTCCTAGTCTTGTCTTGGTCTAGACAGCTTTGCTGAAACCTGTTCAGCATCATAGCAACATGCAAGTCTCCACTGACAGATAGGTGGTGACTGTGCAGGGGGTGCATTGGTCAGGAATTAAACCTGGGTCTCTCACACGGAAGGCAGGAATTCTACCACTGAACCACCATTGCCCTTATCGCTTCTCCATAAGTCACTCAAAATCATTCTCCTTCGTATTTGAACCATGAATTACCGGCATGGTTTTCAAAATTTGTGGTTTATTATTTATCTGTTATTTTTCAAAAGTATAAATTGTCCTTTGCTGTTGTTGTTGGAATAAGAAACATCATGTTACTAATATATTTGAGATTCTCATTCATTCTGTTTGATATCCATTCCATTATATTTCTTAAAACCTCAGGACTTCCTGTTTTAATCTGATTTGAGAGACCTCAAATTTGGACCATGACTGTTTGAATAGCACTTCCTGTTCCTGAAATTTCCAGGTTATCTTGCTTTATTCTTACCTTCTGCATTTCTCTTTATGTTCTGAAGTTGCACTATTGTGCATTTCAACAGGGAATTTTTTTATTCTCTCTATTTGATAGGGGAGCCCTGGTAGCACACTGGTTAGGGGTTCGGCTGCTAACCAAAAGGTCACCAGTTCAAATCCACCAGCTGCTCCTTAGAAACCCTATGGGGCAGTTCTACTTTGTCCTATAGGGTCACTATCAGTCAGAATCAACTCAAAGGCAACAGGTTTGGGTTTTTTGTTTGTTTGTTTTATTTTGTATTTAGTAGGAGAGTTTGAAGACATATATCTTTCTTCAGCCCTGGAAAATATATATATTATTTCCTTGATAATTGTCACACTTCTGTTTCTAGAGTTTCTTTCGCATTTCTAGAGTTTCTTTCTGAAATGTGTATAGTTAAAGGTTGTAGCCACTGGATTGGTCTTCAATATTTCTCATAGTTTAATACATATGTGTTCTTGTCTTTTGGGTTAATTATTTACTTTAATTTTTGTTGTTTATTCTACATTCTGTGAAACTTTGCCAAATTATTTCCCACCACAGGTATTTAAAAAAAAAAAAAAAAAGTCAATCACACTTTTAAGTTCTAAAAACACTTCTTTCTTTTCTGATTGTTCCCTTTGCATAGCATTCCTTTTTAGTCTTATGCATACAACAACTTCTCAAATTTCTCTCAGGGACCATATGGTTTGGGGGCAATTTTCCAAGGTCACTTTTGTTTTTGCACATCTGTGAGTAAAGGCACAGGCTTCCTTTGTTCCAGATTATCTTTTCAAGGGTATCTGTGGAGTAAATACCTTTGGAAATTATAGTGCCGTCAAAGGGCAGGTTTATTTACTGTCCCGGATAATAAATGTTAACTTATTCTGGTATAAGTATCAGGCTGGCTTACTGGCCATTATAAAAGATTCTGGTGCCCTAAGATCAGAGTTCCTCTCTTGTGACCAAACCCACTGCACGTTCAGGTATCACGTGGCCCTGTTTGCATCATCCTATGGGAACTGAGGCTCAAGGAACCAGTGAAAAAATGCTGATAGTCTGCCCAAAGCTACTGCTGTGTGTAACGAACTGCCCATTGTCTCTGACTCAGGAGTCTCGTGTCTCTGCCCTTAACACAAAACTGTGGCAGGCTAGTCAAGGCCAGTAGGGTAAAAACTCAGGCCCTGCACATCTGGACACACACATTATCTTTTAAGTGTACTTTTGCTCCTTTTATTTTATTTTCTCCGAAGTCATTTTTTTTCTTTCTCTGTCATTCTTCAGGCTTCCCTTAAATGTCTAGTTCTTATTTATGTTTACATTTAAGAATGGGAGACAAGCAAGACTGGCGTCTCTGTGTTCAAGTGAGGGACTTGTATCTGGCAAGTACTGGGGGAGAGGTGGAGGGAGACAGGAAATTTAGCTGTTTTGCTGTGGTTGGAGTTAAGAGAAGGCCAGAAGCTCAGTTGCCAAAATGCAAGGAGCTGTGCTCTGGAACAGTAATATTCCCACTGATTTAGTTTTCTAAGGTTAAACCAAAAACCAAACCTGTGGCCAATGAGTCGATTCCGACTCACAGTGACCCTATAGGATAGAGTTTCCAAAGGTGTAATCCTTATGGAAGTAGACCACCACATCTTTCTCCATGGAGTAGCTAGCAAGTTCGAACCTCTGACCTTTCGGTTAGCAGCTGACTGCTTAATGACTGTGCCATCAGGGCTCCTTTCCAAAAATTAGTTTTTATTGTTTTTTTTTATTGTGGTGAAAACACACACAACAAAGCATATGCCGATTCAATAATTTCTACATGCATAATTTAGTGACATTGATTACATTCTTCAAGTTGTGCAACCATTCTTGATGCATTTTTCCAAATTATTCCACCATCATTAACATAAATGCAGTGCTCTCTAAACAAGAACTCCCTCTTTCCCCATTTCTCCCACCCCTAGCAACCACTAATAATTTTTGGTTTTCATGTATTAACTTATTTCATATAAATGAGCTCATACATTATTTATCCTTTTGTGGCTGACTTATTTCACTCAGTAGAATGTTTTCAAGTTCATCCATGTTGTGGTATACGTCAGGATTTTATTCCTCTTTATGGCTGAGTGATAGCCCACATTTTGTGCATACCACATTTTGTTTATCAATTCATTTGTTGATGGACATTTCAGTTATTTCTACATTTTTGCTATTATGAAAAGTGCTTTAATGAAGCTTGGTGAACAGAGGATAGATGTTTGACTGCTAGGCCTTCAGTAAAGGAGGAATGGGGTAATGTAGTTTTGATGAAAGCTAACAGCTCATCATATAAGCCTACAACCAACCAGTATAAGTATTTGCAATATGTCTTTATTGGAATAGATTACATATATACTATTTTTGTTAATGCTGAACATACTATTGGCGTTAATTATAAAGATCTCACTCATAACGTAGTGTTTGTCATTTTCATCTACTGAGAACTAACTGCTTCAGACCATTTTTTCTATTATCTATATCTATTTTTCTAGTCATCCATGTACCAATCCCTAAATGAAACCAGAAAACTGTACAAAGTTAATGAGAAATATTAGAACCCCAAATGTAAATGTTCATTTCATTATTTTTCCATCTATTCAATAATTTGTTTTCCCTTCTTTCTTTTGAAATGAACGATTTGAGGTACACTTCTGACTGTAAGTTATTAGCAAAACTTGATTTCCTGAACTTTTTTTAAATTCTCATTCCAGTGATTCAACTTGTCTCAATGATAAACTACTAATGGACAATATTTATAACTTTTTATAATATAAATTTTTCTGCAGTTGGAGAGATAATTTTAAAATGTTTATATGCCTCATATTATACATTCTAAAGGAATTTCCACGTGGAACATTTAGTAATATATATTTAGACTCAAACCATTCAAAGAAATAGTGATGTTTATAACTGCTATTTGGGTATTTGATGATCCACAAATTCTAGGGTCAGCATGATTTACTTAATTTCATGCCATTATGGCTTATTTTACTCACATTAATCTAAGTAATTCTTCTACCACCTCAAGCCAGTCCTAGAAAATGTTCTCATTTCAACTAAGACTTTTAAGTGTTTTTAAACTGTCATTTAGTCATGTTATACCTTAATTGTTTGTATTACTCTTCCATGAAATGTCTCCAAATGGTTTTCATTCTGCCTGAGGGGATGGAAAAGGCCTTGTATAAAGTCATCAAGTTATATAGAATTGTTTGATGAATTACAATGACCGCAAGCAAATCTTCTTCCAAAGTCTTTCAGTTATCATTGTAGTTGATCTAAGCAACCAAAACTTTATTTCTCCTATTAAATTGAACAACTCTGACCAATAAGTGTCAAAATTCTTCTGTTCCAAGATAATGAATCTTGCCTTGTATTCATTTACTGTCAGTCTGAACAAATTCTGACAGAATTCTTGTGCAGTGCACCCCTTTCCAACACAGAATATTTTTTCATCTATTAATATGTACGTTAAAATAGAAACTTACATTTTATTTTTGTCCTACAGCTGTAAAGTTTTCTTTCTGAACTATGTTTCTCCATGTTCACTTTCATACAGCACAAATATCAAGTTAAATCAATCTATTTTTTCACTATATTGAGCATTTTTTTATATGTGAGACACTGATACCAAAGGGCTTGTGTTTCTTGCCCTCCAAGACCTTACAATGGTTTCTGGGTGATCAGAAAATTAGTTTCACACTCTTTAATGTCACGTTTGGAGCCCTGGTGGCACAGTGGTTAAGAGCTTTGGCTACTAATGAAAAGGTCATGTGTTTGAATCTACCAGCTGCTCCTTGGAAATCCTATGGGGCAATTCTACTCTGTCCTGTAGGGTCGCTATGAGTCAGAATCGACACAATGGCAATGGGTTTGGTTTGGTTTAATGCCACTTTTGTTTTCTAGTTCTGATCGTTTGTTTATTTTACAACAGTAGTCTCTTAGGTGATTTCCTGGCTTCCTGTCTTGCCCCTCTTCTAGCGATGATCCACTCTGCTAACACTGATCCCAGACAAATGTGATCACATAGGTCTCCACTCAAACCCCTTGCATGGCTTCTCTTCCTAAGCAGCTCCAGAGGCCGCATGTCAGCCTAACCACATAGCTACCAGTACCAGCTGCCTTCGCATCAGTTCTGACTCGTAGCAACCCCATGTATGGCAGAGTGGAGCTCTACTCCCTAGGATTATCAATGATTTTTAGGGAGTAGATTGTCAGACCTTTCTTCCAAGCTCCCTCCGGGGGGATTCAAACCACCAACCTTTCGGTTAACAGCTGAGGTTGACCGTTTACACCACCCAGGAACTCCAAAACTATTTATCTGTGCACCCTTTTCTTAATCCTTCTCCTTTGCAAGATGCAACAAAATCATAGTAAATTGCTTTAAATTTTTCAAACATACCACTTCACTCTTGCTCCAGTTTATGATTCTTGCTACATTTTAGTCCTTCTGCTTAAAACACTTTTCACCACTAGTTTTCTCTGACAGGCCCTGACTATGGCTCTGACAGCATTGCCTACCATTTCCTCCTTAATTCGTTGCACTCTAGTTCACAGACCTCCTTCATGTTCTCAAACATGCCGAGTATATTCCTGCTCTGTTGGCTCTACCTTACAGTTCTCCCTGCCTGGAATGCTCATCCCCTATCTGCATAGCTTTCTCTCTCCATTCCTTATCACCTCCTCAGAGAGCCTTCCCAGTCAGCTTTTCTGAAATAGTGCTCATGCCCATACTTTTCCATATGAGTAGTCTGTAGTGTTTTTCTTCAGAGCGCTTAGCAGTACTTAACATTATGTTATATATTACTTGTTTATTAGCTAATTTTTTACTCTAGAAGGTAAGCCTTATGAAGGCAAAGGTTGTACCTGTGTGACAGGCAGTGGCATCCCTAGTAATTAGACCAACGCTTGGTACTTGGAAAGGGTTCAGCAAATTTTTGATGAATGAATGAAGTGAACGTCAATTTTTACTTACTCTTCAAGATTTAGTTTCAGAATTACTTCATGTATCAAAACTCACTTGACTTACCACTCCACAAATTGATTCACGTGTTCATTCTGTATGTTACTTTTACATCTTGTGATAATTTTGTTCATTCTACATATCACACTGAATTATATGTCTCTGCCATTAAGTTGTGAGCTTTTGAGCCCAGGGATTTTCCTTTATCTTGTCTCCCTTGCACTTAACACAGTAGACGATCCATTATAAGCAATCTATAAATATCTACTGGTTGAATGAATGAATGAAGCAGAAAGTGCTTTTAACAACATGTCTGTAGTAGCCATAGATCCTGTTTCAAATGATAAGTTCACAGATACTTACACTCAAAGAAAAACTGGGTATCTGCCTTATTAAGTAACTGAAATGTCACATTCACTCAACCTTTGCCATCAATGACTGATTCTCAGCCTAAAAAATATTAGGATAGTATCTCAGCAAAATGTAAATAGTTAACTAAATCCCCTTGTTCTTTAGCAATCTTAACTCCCTAACAACCTTAACTCTTAGTGATAACAAATAATGCTGTAAGTAACAGTCACCAAACCGAGAAGGTTCATGCTCCTGAAATCCAGAGAGTAGTCAAATCATCTTACGATCACTTAGCATTTGGAAGAGGAACCGTACCACATACTTCGCTTAATCCATAAAAAAAAAAAAAAAAAATTCTATGCTTATAAAATGATTAACTTTCCCGCTGTTACCATCAGATGCCAGTTCACCATCCTAGTCCCCTCTCCTGGCTGTCCTCCTAGAGGCACCTATCCATGCAGCAAAAGGCAAGAAAAGGGTGCTGCAAAGCATGATCCTGATCATCCACTAAGAACTCCTCACCTTGTCTGTGGTGTTTCTGCTATGACATGTATCTTCTTTTTAATCTAATATATTGGCGAAAATTACCTTGCTTATCTAGTTAGTATTATTCTCTTTTTAAGCAAATTCAGAAGAAGAAAAGTGTCAAGAGGGGAGTTTCACAAATACTTAGATTTTTGAGCTAACCCCTTACTAGTCGGACAAGAAAGGGCAAGAAAAAATCCAAGAGCTTCTAATGGAGAATATAGAAACACATAGGACAACTTCTCTATTGAAAAGGGCTATGAAGAATTCTGGCATAAATATGTCTACACATACTTTATTCATTTTTAAGCTGTATTTCAACTACCACATGACATTAACTTTTACAGCAACAAAAACCAATGCTACTAAATAACAACAAAAAATAACATAATAATAAGAAAGATATGACTACAAGTCTATGGCTATGAATTCCTTATACTTCTTACATTTAAAGCTTATGGAGATTTTGATAACAATACAATAACAGCATCTCTGCAGTGAGAAAAGCTACAAATTACTTATCATTCCAAGAAGCCATGGTGGTGCAGTGGTTACGTGCTTGGCTGCTAACGAAAAGGTCAGCAGGTCGAACCCACCAGCTGCTCCTTGGAGAAAGACGTGGTAGTCTGCTTTGATAAGGATTATAGCCTTGGAAACCCTATGGGCAGTTCTACTCTGTCCTATAGGGTCACTATGAATCAGAATCGACCGGCAATGGTTTTTTGTTTTTTTATGATTCAAACTGTGGGCACAAGAACTATGAACACACAGGTAGTTCCTGACTTAGGACATATTCGAGTTATGACAAACTGCACTTGCCAATGTCTGGTTTTCTTTTTTTTGTACTTCTTATCATTCTCTGTAGTAACATAAGAAACATTAATACATACAAACAACATTGTATACATACATAATGTAGTATGTATGTATATAATACATAATACAACACTAAAATATACACACAACATTGTATGTGGTATATATTAGGTAATATGTACTACATACATACAATGTGGCAGCACATAATTTGCTTATGTTATCAGCTGTTCACTCACAGATGTTAAATGTTATGATTTATAAAGATACTGATAAAAAAGGCAATAATAATGAAAACTAAAAAAAAAAATGAAATGAAGTACTTGACTTACGTCAGAACCAATTTATGACGGAGTCATTGGAATGGAACCCTGTGGGACTACTTGTACTGCAATTATAATTCTCTTTTTCTGTTTTGGTTGTTATGTAATGCAATTGGTCTTATTCTTCCATAGCAATCAAATGCTCTAGGGTGCCCTTCTCTAGTTTACCCAGTTTTATTTTGATAAAACAGGTGCTTGTTATTACCAATCAATTTGTTTTGAAATAAGAAAACTCTGCTCTGAGTTCTTAAAACCATTTAAAGATATCTTTATCTAATCAGTAGTCCTTAACTTTTTCTTTCCCTTAGCACCCATTTTATAGTGATCTCAAGAATTTTAGCTAATAAAAATTCTTCTACCCTAAGTCCTGTGATCTCCCTTACTTTATGAGAACAGCTTTTGATTTCTGCTAGTCATAGTGGCTGAAGCCATCTCAACGCCAATTTACGAAGAAGCTTTAGGCTAGAAAAAAAGAATAACAGCATAAGAAACTTATTCTTGAAGATATAAAATCCAACATGCATATGTTAAGATGACTTGATTTTTGGAACATCTGCTAACATCTTATCCTCTTAAATAGGAAAACATTTATGACAAATAGTTAACACCATAATTTTAATGGTTTAAATTAATTTACACTTTGCTATTATGGCTTTTCTCTTAAACTCACTAATCAAAAGTGATTGGAATATCCAAATGCAGGTCTTGATTTTTGTCTGTTTGTGGGTATATCATTAGAAATCATTATGGTCTTTAGGCTTATTATCAGTAAATAATCTTTCCTACACCATAGTGGATAAAAGGGCAAGATGAAGAGACAGAAGAGAAGCAAGGCAAAGCGGTCATTTCTTGGAGTGAAAATGCCCATCAGTTTTCAAAAGCTTTTTCTTTCACAAGTACTCAAAAGCAGAAAATAGAAAAAGGTTGTCTACTCCTTAAATCCGTTTCTTTTTCTTTTTTGTTCATTTTGGGCTATTAAAAAATATTCAATAAAAATATAACACTTTTCGGAGGACTTCCAGCAAAATGGCACTCTAGGCAGAAGCACCACGCCGTCCCTCCACAGCAAAGATCCGAAAAACTAAGCCAAACAGAGAATACAACAATCCTGAAACCCTAAAACATCAAATGAAGAGATAAAGAACTCAG
>NW_004444166.1:668150-674463 GCF_000243295.1 Trichechus manatus latirostris | reverse complement strand
ATGTAGAAATTTTTGAAACGGTGTATCTTTGGCGATGTGTATTTTCACCAAAAAAAAAAAAAAGGTTGAGAAGTTAGAGGGTTAATATGTTGTGGGGTTGTTAACCAATGTCATAAAACAACATGTGTACCACTGTTTTATGAGAAACTATTTGTTCTGTAAACCTTCACCATAAAATATTAAAAAAAAAGAAAAAAAATCACACTTTTCTTGGAGTCTCTACTGAAATTGTTTTAATTATACTCTAATTTTGTACAAATACATTTCTAGATTTAAATCCTCTACATATGATATTAATAGAATTAATCACACAAAAATTTAAAAATGTTTATCTTCCTGAAAAAAAAAGGACAGTATCATGAAGATAACTTCCAGTTTTGATAAATATTTACTTCAATTCTGAAGAAACAAGCTTAGCTTGAAACAAAGGTTTGGATTAAAAAAGAATATGTTATGGTCCACAGCCAAGTAAGAAGACGTGTGAAAATGCAATCCCTTGTTATTACGATTGTTTATTCTTTCTCAGTGCCTTGTAGTTTTCAGTTAATATGATCACATTAGAGGAAACTTAAATCAGGATGTGTAAATATAGTGATGAACATGTGAACATTTAATAGCCACCCAGAAACAATGATTTTGGTTACTCATATTTTTTCTTAAACAATTCCTAGGGTTTGCATTTTTGTTGAACTAATTCTTAGTAAACAACCAATATTCTACAATTTATATTATTCTGTGTATATATGTTTTCTCCCCTGTTGTTATCCTGTCTCATCTATAGTTTCAGCTCTAATCTCTATAGGTATGACACTTGAATGTATTTCTCTAGGTTGTATTTCCCTCCCAGAGCTTTGAATACATTTTCAATTGCCTATTTACCATTTCTACCTGTTCTCTTCATCAAAATTTGTGGAGCAGTCATTTTTGTGCCTCTTATAGCATTACCTAGGCTTGAAATCTTTCAATCAGGAGTCAAAGTTGACAGTCCATGGATTGTAACTGAACAGAAAACATATTTTTTGTTTGCTGCTTTAAGTTTTAGCCCTCATGGTGTTGGCCATCATGGTGTTAACAAATAAATAACACTAAAAAAGTCCCTAGCACTGGATGAATGGAGCAGTCTTGGGGAATAGAAAGGGACACCTAGCTAGACCATACAGCAGTTTTGTTTGAATTCACAAAAGGTTACCCTTCTACCAGATGGCTACTACCCTATGCTAGACTACCCTGGGGTCAAGGCTTAAGTAAGTGGACTATGGGCTAGATTTCAGCTACCATTTGCTTCCTTGTATGGAAGGTATGTGTATCAATCAGCTGACGATACATGGCAACCCAGGGTATAGGCATTGAGAGAAAAATGATGGGCTCAGGCTAAGATCATAAAATGACTGATGCCAGCAGGTACCTTGAGGGGGAGGATGGTGAGGCATTAGCAGTTCTGTGAACTCTGGTGCTGCCTGTGAGCCACTGGAACCCTGTCAGCATCCAGCTGCAAATCCTTCACTAAGTAACTGCAAGAGACCACCAGGAATGACACCGCCCATTATAATCACCTCCTCACTAGGGTCTTGGTCTCTTGCATGATTTTTTTTAATTGCCTCCGAGTGAGATCAATTATTGATTCAGACATATTAACCTCCTATTAGGAAATCTTTCATAGTCTCACACTGTTTACTTCCCTAGGGCACTTAGGGCTCTCTACAAAAGGACCCCAAATGACCATCTCAGTCTCATTGGTCAGTATTTACCTGTGTGACTCCATGTTCCAGTAAAACTCGGACACATGATAATTTAATTTATTCAATAATTCATCCAACAAATATTTACTAATACTCGCAATATCGTAGGTACCAGGATCTATGTAAGAGATGTTTTTCATGCAGTGTAGACCAGACAGCTGGTTGAATTAGTTTCTGTATTTTTCACTTTTCTATTGATTTTTCTTACCATCATGTTTATACAACAGATATACTGTTAGAAATGTAAGAGATTATGTCAAATGTACGCTTTTTTACACTGTTTTATTGACCAGAGTTGGTATATAATGCTACTGCTGTAGACGTTTGGGAAAACAAGTTCTACAAATAGTGAACTTCATATTAACATGTAACTCTAATTTCTTCTGGGTAAGGATTTTTTTTTTTTTTATCTTTAGCACTTAGCACACTGCCTGACCCAAAGTAAAAACTCAGTGCATGATGTTGAATACATGAATGAATAGATGAATGAATGATATGGGAAAGGAAACATTTTGATATTTCTCTTTCTACTCAAATACAAGTATGAATGCAGTTAAGGGCCAATTGATTTATTTCTACAAGGATGCAAAGGGAAAATATTTTATTTATATTTATACACACTTTTTTCATTACTCATAATTTTTAAGATACTGCCACAAGAACATGTTTATCATATTGGTATTCATGCATTTAATTCTGAGATGACAGACAATATCACTACCTAAAACATTCTTAAGTTTTCAAAATGTAAAGGTATTCTTCACCAAAAAAAAAAAAAAAATTAACCCTAAATACAGAGCTAATTTCTAGTTTACAAGATATTCTAAACAAAATAACACTATGAAGAAACAGACACAAATTCAAAATGTGTGAAGTTTTACAAAATAACTGACCTGGTTTCTGCAACAAGTCAATGACATGGAAAAACAAAAAGAGAGAGAGGGGTGGGGGATTAAAAGGGACTAAGAAACATAACAACCAAATATTATGTGTGCACAATATTCTGCTGATGCAAACAGACCAATTGTTGAAAAAACATTCTGAAGACAACGTGGAAAATTGAATATTAACTGTGTATTAGAAGATACTAGAGGTGAGGCCAAGACGGCAGAGTACTCAGATGCTTCCGGTGGACCCTCTTACAACAAAAACCCAAAAAGACAAGTGAATCAATTATATATGACAATCTAGGAGCCCTGGACATAAAAGGCAAAGTTGACGAACTGGACTGAGTGGCAGGGGAAGGGAGAGACGGTTCAGAAGCAGCAAGGAGTTGCCAGACCTGACCTGGGAAGAGCCTAAGCCCCCCAGCCCAGATCAGCTTGGGGGTGAGCAGTGAGGCAGGCAAGCAGCAGTGCTCAGGAGGCATTTTCCACACTGGGAGAGACCCAGGAGCAGACAGTCTACTCAGCCATCCAGAACCAGTGAGTAGCAGCCCTCAGTCAGCAGAAAAGAAGTATTTGCATCTGGCCTTCTGCACGGATCAAAAACACCCCTTTTAGGGAAAAACCTCTCTCCCATTTATTTCCCTGCTCCCTGCTCTAAACTGGGTCCTGGAATGGCTTCAGCAATTGCTGAGTCCCCTGGGAGAGAAGTAGGGTCCGTCACACACCCTGAGTCATTTTCCTGGCCTTGGAGAATGAACAAATTAACAAACGGGAAAAAATAATCTGCCAGCTCCCATGATCCAGGAACTCAGGGTTGGCACAGCTCCTTTGTCTAGGCACAGGCATAAGGGATCCACGGACTTTGAGTGCCTTTTCCCCTGCATAGACTTGTGTGGGCCCATTTCAACAGCGTAAGCCCTCATTACCACAGTACAACAGGGTACATACCTGAAGTCTAACTTTAATTGTTTCAGCTGTGAAGTGGCAGGTTTGTGACATTTGACACTGCTCTACCCATTAAGCAGGGTCTTCACCTATCCACATCAGGGGCCTGAGGACTGGGGGTTCCACCCATGCCACCTAGTCACCTGCTACAGGGGTCCAAGAATAAGAAGTGCCCCCCAGTCCTTACAGCCAACAACATGGGGTGCTCATAGTCTGGCAGCAAAACCCACCCATCTACGTGCTCAAGGGAGCAGGGACACACTTTCCTCCTGGACTCTCAGGGGTAGCCATTGGCCCGCTGCCTTGCTCAGCCTGTGTCCCCCTGCTGCAGCAGGATGCCTGTGCCTACACCAATCACCCATGCCTGTCTAGGACAGTAGGTGAGAGCCTACACCACACACTTGGTGGTTGACTACCTGGACACCTGAGATGAACCCAGACAGGAGGACTGGGCAGACTCCTGGGCTCACACGCATAGTGGCAGGACTGGCTACCTGGGGGCAGGACTTTGGAGCTTCAAGAGTGCTGGTGACTGGGCTAGCTCACACGAGCAGCCTATTTGGGCATATCAAAACAAAACAAACCAAGAAGCTAGGACACAGCAAACATAAATAAACATAATAACTTACTGATGGCTCAGAGACAACAGTCAATATCAAATCACATAAAGAGGCAGTCCATGATGGTTTCAGGAACCCCCCAAAATAAAGAATCTAGAAAATTTCCAGAGGAAGAAAATGTCTTGAAATTACCAGAGGCAGAATACAAAAGATTAATATACAGAACTCTTCAAGATATTAGGAAGGAAATTAATCAAAACACAGAGCATGCAATAGCGGAAATTAAAAAGATTAGAGAAGAGCATAATGACAAATTTAACAGGCTGCAAGAATCCATAGAGAGACAGCAACCAGATATCCAGGAGATTAACAATAAAATTTCAGAATTAGACAACTCAATAGAAAGTCATAGGAGCAGAATTGAGGCAATGGAAGTCAGAATTCGTGAGATTGAAGATAAAGCACTTGACACAAACTTATTTGAGAAAAAATCAGACGAAAGATTTAAAAAAAAGAAGAGACCCTAAGAATTATGTGGGATTCTATCAAGAGGAATAACCTACAAGTGATTGGAGTACCAGAAAAGACAGAGAGAATTGTTAAAGATTTGTTGGCAGAAAACTTCCCTGATATCATGAAAGATGAGAAAATATCTATCCAAGATCCTCATTGAACCCCACATAAGGTAGATCCCAAAAGAAAGTCACCAAGACATATTATAATCAAACTTGCCAAAACCAAAGATAAAGAGAGAATTTTAAGAGCGGCTAGGGAGAAATGAAAAGTCATCTACAAAGGAGAGTCAATAAGAATAAGCTCGGACTACTCAGCAGAAACCATTCAGGCAAGAAGGCAGTGGGATGACATATATAAAGCCTTGAAGGAAAAAAACTGCCAGCCAAGAATTATATATCCAGCTAAACTGTCTCTCAAATATGATGGCAAAATTAGGGCATTTCCACATAACAGAAGTTTAGGGAATTTGCAAAAACCAAACCAAAATTACAAGAAATACTAAAGGGAGTCCCCTGGTTAGAAAATCAATAACATCAGATAACAACCCAAGATTAGAACACAGGACAGAGCAAACAGATATCAACCGAGATAGGGAAGTCACAAAAATAAATCAAAGCTAAAACACTGAAACTTGGGAAACAGATGCCAATATGTAAAAGATGACAACATTGAAACCAAAAAGAGGGACTTAGACAGATTTTTCATATGAAGAGGAAGTCAGGGCTATATAAAGCAATGAAAGACTGGTATAAACTTAGAAAAATAGGAGTAAATATTAAGGTAACCACAAACAAAACTAACTATCCTACAAGTAAAAACAAAAAACTAGAAAAATATAAAGACTCAGCAAACTCAAAATCAACAACAATGAAAAAGATGAAAAGAAAATAAAGAAAAACGACTCAGCACAGAAAATTAAGTGGAACAAAGAAACTGTGAGCAACACACAAAAAAAGACATCAAAATGACAGCACTAAACTCATACCTATCAACAATTATGCTGAATGTAAATGGACTAAATGCACAAATAAAGAGACAGAGAGTGGCAGATTGGATTAAAAAAACACGATCCGTCTATATGCTGCCTACAAGAGACACACCTTAGACTTAAAGACACAAACAGGCTAAAACTCAAAGGATGGAAAAAATATATCAAGCAAAAAAGAGCAGGAGTGGCAATATTCATCTCTGACAAAATAGACCTTTAAGTAAAATCCACCACAAAGGATAAAGAAGGGCACTATATAATGATTAAAGGGTCAATACACCAGGACAACATAACTATAATAAATATTTACACACCCAATGACAGGACTGCAAAATACATAAAACAAACTCTAACAGCACTGAAAAGAGAGATAGACGGCTCCACAGCAGTAGTAGGAGACTTCAACACACCACTTTCGGTAAAGGACAGAGCATCCAGAAAGAAGCTCAACAAAGACACAGAATATCTAAATGCTACAATCAACCAACTTGATCTCATAGACATATACCAAACACTGCACCCAACAGCAGCAAAGTATACTTTCTTTTCCAACATACATGGAACATTCTCCAGAATAGACCACATTTTAGGCCATAAAGCAAGCCTTAACAAAATCCAAAGCATCAAAATATTACAAACAATTTTTACTGACCATAAAGCCATAAAAGTAGAAATCAA